>NC_022016.1:83541652-83542968 GCF_000317375.1 Microtus ochrogaster | reverse complement strand
AAAAAAAAAAAAGAGTTTAGAGCCTGTAAATCAAGGTCCACAGGAACTGACACCCTCTTCTGGCCTCAGCAGGCTCCAGGCATGCCAAATGGTACACAGACATACAAGCAGGCAAAATACCCATGTACATGAAACAAAATTTAAGTTAAAAATATCCTTATGCACATAAAACAAAATAAACCTATAAAGGTTGGGCAATGGTGGTGTAGCCTTTAATCCCAACACTCAGGAGGCAGAGGCAGGTGGATCTCTGTGAGTTCAAAGTCAAAGTCAGCCTGCTCTACAGAGAGAGTACCAGGACAGCCAGGTCTATTCAGAGAAACCTAGTCTTAAAAAAAAAAAAAATACTTCAGCCTCAGTACAGCACAAAGAAATATATAACAATAAAGGCTTAATACTTAGTACAGTGTTCGTCCTTGGAATCCCAAATCTCAACATCTGGGAGATGGGAGACCGGTAATTCAAGGTCATCAGTGGCTACACAGGTCATTCAGGAGCAGTCTGGGTTACATGGGACCCTATCCCCCAAAAGACCCAAAAAGTGGGGGATTTTCCAAGATATTCATCAACATTTGATTTGAGGGAGGGGTTGCACACACACCATGGCACAAGGGTCTCATTTTCCACCATGTGAGGCCCAAGGATCAAACTCCCATCATGAGACCTGATGGGAAGATCCTTCACCCCACTGATCCATCTCACAGGCTCTAGACCAGCAGTCTCAACCTGGGGGTAATGACCTCTTTGGGGATCAAACCAACCTTTCACAGAGGTCACGTATCAGATATCCTGCATGTCAGATATTTACATTATGAGTCACAACAGTAGCAATGAAAATAATTTGATGACTGGGGGTCACCACAACATGAGGAATTGTATTAGGGTCACAGCATTAGGAAGGGTGACAGTCACTGGGCTCTACAAACTTTTCAAAAAGCCCTTGAGCTCGGTGTGGTGACACACTCCTGCAATCAGAGCACTCTGGAGGCTGAGGCAACAGCATGCTAAGTCCCAGGACAGAGGAGGAAGAAAGGGAAGAGGAGAGAAGAAGTACTTCATCTCTTGACCTGAAAATAAAGCAGTAACCACAGGCCGTGGCTGAGCAAATATTGCTTCATCTTCAGTCTGCCTCAAAGCCAGTGACCCTCTAGCTGGGTCTAGCCACAACCTTGCTCGGCTGCAGCCACGTCTACCGGGATCGCAGTAAGCATAAGAATATGGTGCTGGGGCTGGAGAGATGGCTCAGTGGTTAAGAGCATTGCCTGCTCTTCCAAAAGTCCTGAGTTCAATTCCCAGCAACCACATGGTGGCTCACA
>NC_022016.1:83540627-83541552 GCF_000317375.1 Microtus ochrogaster | reverse complement strand
GGGCTGGAGAGATGGCTCAGTGGTTAAGAGCATTGCCTGCTCTTCCAAAGCCAAAGGTCCTGAGTTCAATTCCCAGCAACCACATGGTGGCTCACAACCATCTGTAAAGAGGTCTGGCGCCCTCTTCTAGCCTTCAGGCATACACACAGAATATTGTATACATAATAAATAAATAAATATTTTAAAAAATAAAGAATATGGTGCTGTACACCTCCATCTCGATTAGCATCTGTTTACTCGGGAAGAGCAGGGTTTGGTTTATTTTGTTCACTTCTTCAGCCTCAGCAGCCCTAACAATGTCTCATCCAGAGAGCGCTTGGCAAACCTTTACTGAACATATGACCACTGTCCCCTAGAGACCTGTGAAACAGTCTTCTCAGAGACATGCATCACACACCGATACATTTCAGCCCAGAGCCATCTCCATCTTTCTGCTCTTTAATCTCTTTGAGGCTCAGATACCGTTTTCCTCTGGCTTAGGTTCTGCTCCAGGACAATAATATGAGTGTGTAACAAAGCTGCCATAGGGTACATCACCTTCGTTAGCTGAGAGCATGGAGGAGAGACTGGGAGCATCCAGAGACCCCTCTTGAAGACATCACATGGCAGGGGACAACCCCAAAACGAAAATGCTTAACCACACTGCTCCTGGTTAGTTCATCTGGTTGGTTTGGGTTTTTTGGTTGGTTGGTTTTTATTTTCTAAGACAGACCCTCACTATGTCGTCCTGGGTGGCCTGCACTGTTAGTAGCCCAGGCAGCCTATTAATTCAGAGACTGCCCGCCTGCCTCTGCCTCACTAGTGATGGGATTAAGGAAGGCTTGGCCACCATCTTTGGCTTCCCTGGGGGGTTTTTGTTTGGTGCTGGGGTTAAACCTGGGTAAGAGGTCTCCCACTAAAGTTACACCCTCAGTTCTGTTTTTTT
>NC_022016.1:83526936-83539752 GCF_000317375.1 Microtus ochrogaster | reverse complement strand
CACACACACACACACACACACACACACACACCAACCACACACATACACAAAAATAATTATTTAACTGGACATGGTGTCAAAGAAAAAAAGTTAAAATATTTTAGCTGGGAGGGGGAACACACCTGTAGCTGCAGGTGTATCTCTTGACTCCCAAAGCCTGCACCACACAGCAAGACCTTGCCTTGAAAAATTAAGTAAAAACAAATTTTTGAAAACCCTGCTACAGGCTGGCAAGACTGCTCAGTGTGTAAAGATGCCTGCTACATGAGACTGATGAGCTGGGTTCAACCCATGAGACTCATACAGAGAAGGAGAGAACTGATTCCCCTGTACCCCGACTCTACCAACCCCACATACACACTGTTGCCCATGTGCACCAACATATAAACAAACACACAAATAATAAACGTAAAATTAAAATCAAACCAGTTAATTAAAAATAGTTATGTCTTTTAATTGATTATCAAAATTATAATCAATCAAGAGGCTGAGGAAGGAGAATGAAGAACTCTAGGCATCAAGGACAGCCTGGGCTACATAGTAAAAGCATGCCTCAGACAAACAAAAGGTGGCTCTTCTCAGCAAGGACGGCTAGCCTGCATCACAAGGTCAAAACTAATACAGAGAAAAAAAAAAAAAACTAATACAGAGTAATAAGGCTAATTAAGGCCAGACAAACATTAGCACACAACGTTACTATCCTAGCCCAGAAATGCCAAGATGCTATCTCCATCGCAAATGAGTTCAAACAGGCTATACCTTCTTACTCAGGGCAGGTTTAGTGTTAACATGTTCCTGGAAGGAGGGTCTGAGGCAGGTGGGAAATTACCATACCAACGATGGAGTCAATGCCCTACAGCTAATCACCAGGCAGGGCAGGGGGAGCACAGGAACAAACAGAATGCTTTAGTTAGCTGACCAGAAACTGTCCTCAAGATGAATCCCAGGAACAAGGGTAGACCCGGGCCCTACACCCAATATTATAAACATGGGAATTTTATTGTTAAATTGCACAAAAAGAATTCTAGAGAATGGCTGGTGTGGTGGTTCAGGGCAGCAATTCTGCTACTTGAGAGACAGGCCAAACTGCTGTGACTTCCAGGCCAGCCTTAGCTACAGAGTGAGATAATGTCTAAAAAATGGGATGGAGCCAAGTGACTATAAATAATAAAGGCTACTTAAATTTTTTCACTTTCTAGTAATTTTTATTTCCTTCCCCAAATTAATTTTCCACATTAGGACATCCATATATTAAATTTTTCTCTGTAAATATATTTTATTATCTCCGAAAATTTGTAGTCTGAGCTAGGCAGTGGTAGCACACACCTTTAATCCAAGCCCTAGGCAGGCAGAGAAAGCCAGGAGGATCTCTAAATTCAGGGCCTGGTCTACGGAGTGATTTACAAGATAGCCAGGGCTACATGGAGAAACCCTGTCTCAGGGAGAAGAAAAACTGCAATCTGTACACTATTTGTGATTGACCTACACTGTGGGACATTGGTCTATATCCTGTCAATTATATCTTAAATAAACACTGATTGACCAATAGCCAGGCAGGAAGTATAGGAGGGACAACCAGACAGGAAATAGAAGTCAAATAGGGGTCAATAAGAACAGGAGAATTCAAGCTGGGCGGTGGTGGCAGATGCCTTTTAATCCCAGCACTTGGGAGGCAGAGGCGGGCGGATCTCTGTGAGTTCAAGACCAGCCTGGTCTACAAGAGCTAGTTCCAGGACAGGCTCCAAAACCACAGAGAAACCCTGTCTCGAAAAAAAAAAAAAAAAAAAAAAGAACAGGAGAATTCTGGGAAGAAGGAAGCCTATTCCTCCGCACTACTGACCTACTGACCCGATCAGAGAAGAAGCAAGATGTGACTCCCCCACCGAATAAGGTACAGAGCCATGTGGCTAACATATACTAAAATAATGGGATAATATAAATTATAAAGAGTTAATAAGAAGCCTAAACTAATGGGCCAATCAGTTTATAACTAATATAGACCTCTATGTGATTTCTCTGGGACTTAACGATTGCGGGAACTGGACAAAACAGAAACCCCAGACAAGAGACCTAAATAGCTGATGTGCCAGTCTAATATGTATTTACAGATAAAAATTATACTATAATACTGGGGACGGAGGATCCCAAAGTCAAGGATAGCCTAAGCTTTATAGTAAGTTCCTATCTTAAAAACAAAAAACAAAACAAAACAAAAAAAAACCCCCACTAATACTATAAGACAAATTTTGTGTGTGTGTGTGTGTGTAGATTGTATGGGTATTTTGCCTGCCTGTATGTCTGTGCACCACATGTGTGCCTGCTTCCATCAGAGGCCAGAAGAGGGGGTCAGATTCCTTGGTACTGGAGTTGCAGAGAGTTGTGAGGGCCATCATGTGGGTTCTAGGAATCAAATCTGAGTATTCTGAAAGAGCAATCAGTGCTCTTTATTGCAAAGCTATCTGGCCCAAGATTTTACACACACACACACAAACACACACATACAAACACACCTCTTTTTTTTTCTTGTTTGGTTTTGGGTTTTGAGACAATGTATCTCTGTGTAGCTCTAGTTCTCCTGGAACTTGCTTTGTAGACCAGGCTGGCCTCAAACTCACAGAGCTCCCCCTGCCTCTGACTCCCGAGTGCTTGGATTAAAGGTGTGCACCATCACCGCCCAGCAGGATTATAGTTTTAAAAGACATTTTATGTAAGTTATGGCCTCATGTATAATTTATATTTCATGAAAACAAGATAGAGAGACAGTTGAGCAGTTAAGATCACTTGCTGCTCTTTCAGAAGACCAGGATCCAAGAACCCACATGGCAGCTCACAAGTGTCTCTAACTCCAGTTCCAGGGGATCTGACGCTCTCCTCTGGTCTCCATGGGCACCAGGTACGCAAGCAGTGTGAATACATACATGAAGGCAATACATCCATATAAAAAACATCTTGTTGGGCAGTGGTGGCACACGCTTGTAATACTAGCACTTACAAGGCAGAGGCAGGTGGATCTCTGAGTTCCAGAACAGCCAGGGTAGTTACACAGAGAAACACTGTCCCAAAAAAGAAAAAAAAAATTTAAAGACAGGATCAAAATAGTATTGTACATGATAAAATGCAAAAGTTTTACTAAGATTGGAGAAATAGGGGCTGAAGAGATAACTCAACAGTTAAGAGCACTGAGTGTTCTTCCGGGACCCGGGTTCAGTTCCCAGCACCCACATGGCAGCTCACAACTGTCTGTAACTACAGTTCCCGGGGACCCGACATTCTTACACGAGCAAAACACCAGTGCACATTAAATAAGAAACAAACAAATAGGAGAAATGAGGTGTACGACATTGGGCCTTCGTGCGCGGCACATACTTCTGTAATCTTAGTCAGGGGGCTAAGGCAGGCGACAGAGGCTAGCCTAGCTACATTGTGACACTTTTTAAACTGTCAAAGTGGTGAGAGGAGGCTGGAGATGTAGCGCAGTAATAAAGAATTTACCCGATGCGAACAAAGCTGTGGCTTTAATCCTCAGCCGTAACAACCAACCTCACATAAACAGGATCAGTTTGCTAAAAACCTACTACATCATGGCCAGTATTGCCAATGGCTTTACTTCAGACCCAAGGTTTGTTAGAAGTTGGGTGAGCACCAACATTATTAAATGTTTACAAGTCAACCTTCAGGAAAGACAGTGCCACACTGCACAGACCCCAGAGAGCGGAAGAACACCACCAGGAGCCAGCGCCCCAGTCACCCAACACGGTGAGAGGCTCACCCAAACAGCCAGTCCTAAGGAAACACAGGTATATCTGATCAAAATCACAACTCTGATGAAAGGGTTTCTTCTAAGCATCCCCTCAACATACCCATAGCACCTTAATGTAGCAATAAACCCAAAACAAAAGGCACTAACACAAGGCAAGAACTGGGGTCACAAAGAGACACACTGTCTTGTTCTGTCCACCCATGCGCTCAAACAAACATTTGTCCTGGGCCACTCTGTGCCCAGCCCTGTGCTAAAAACTAGACAAAGGGGCTAAAAATGAGCATGAGCTGGGAGTCTATGTTCTGGTGGGAGCCACATCAGTGAATAGGCCATTCAAGGCGGAGTGACCGGTATTGGGACAGGAAACTAAACGTGAATGAGATGCCTTTTCCTTTTCGTCCCAAGCCCTCCCCGCAGGTGAGGCTGCCCTTGCTGATTGGCAGTATGGGACAGTGAGTTGAGGTTAAACGTTCGCCTGTGCCACTGTAAAACCTTTCCGAGTCGAGCACGATGGTACACACATGTGATCAACGCTTGAAGACCAAGGAACCCACCTGAGGGCAGCCTGGGCTACGAGTGAGAACAGATGTATACATAAGTTACATAAACAACACCCTGCCTCAGAAACAAAAACAGCATCCCAGATCTACTCCTAGAAACAATTCCAGAACAATGAACAGTTTGCCCAGAGGACATAGTGAAGTCTCTATCCTCCTTGGCCTAATCTGCACACCCTCAGCCCTCCCATTGGAATAAACTGCTCCCTCCACACACCCACAGCACGCTCTTCCCATCTACTTAGCACATCAACTCCAGCTGTTTGCTCCTGTGCCCGGAGAGGAGTGCTGGCTCACTGGAGGACCAGGCCTCTCTCATCCCCGACCTCAGCATGCCCGAGAAGGCACCCGACATGTATTGTTAACGTTAAACTGGATAATAATAACCAGATCTTTCATCATTTGCACGTTTGTCAGCAGCTTCTTTTTTTAATCTGTTGTCCTTTTGAGACAAGGATACAGGTAGCCCAGGACTGGCGGCAACTCACTACACGGCCCAGGATGGAGGGGCGGGAACTCACTAGACCGGGTGGAACTCACTATACAGCCCAGGATGGACGGGAACTCACTATACAGCCCAGGACGGGGAGGAACTCACTATACAGCCCAGAACGGGGAGGAACTCACTATACAGCCCAGAATGGAGGGGCTGGAAGTCACGATGTGACCCATAAGGAGCTGGAATTACAAGTATGAACCACCAGAGCTGACTTTTCTAAGCTCATACATATATTTGCAATAAGAGCCACAAGTTCAAAGCCAGGCTGGTCTACATAGAGAGTTCTGGACAAACCAAGGCTACAGAGTAAAGAAAGCACTGCCTCTACAAGCCAAAAGAAAAAATACAGTATGATCCAGTGTTCTCTAGACTGATTCACAATTTACATACGGGACTCAGGCCCAGAGCATCAGACTAGACAAACATACAGATGTATACAAATAACTACTGAATAAATAAAGTAACCCAAGCTTAATTTTCTTTCTGATTTATGTGTATAAGTGTTTTTACCTGCGTGTATGCATGTATGTTTGTGCACCATATGTTTCCAGTGCCTGCAGAGGCCAAAAGGGGGCGTCAGATCCCCTGGAACTGAAATTACAGATGGTTGTGAGCTGCTATGTGGGTGCTGGGGATTAAATTCCTGGCCTCTGGAGGCAGTGCTCTTAACCAATGAGCCATCTCTCCAGCCTCCAGCATCCTATCCCCATTTTAGCTTTCTAATAAAAATAGTGATTAGAATAGGGAAAAATAAAATTTAAAAGAACCTGCTCTCCAAACTCTTCTTCTCATTTAAACTTATGGCTTCCACCACTACGTACAGGGCGCTTCCCAGGGCCTACACCTCACTTCCAAGCTCACTCTCCCCATTATCTTCTAATTTAGGCAGCAGGACAACTACCTACCAAGGTCTCATGACAACCACACTGCCAAGTCCACTCTACATCTTTCCCTAAGCAACTGCCATGTAGGTCTGACAACCTGAGTTCATGGCCCGGAACCACATAAAGGTAAAAAAAGGAACCACTCCCCAGAAGCTGTCCTCTGACTTCCATACTAGTGCTGCAGAATACACAGACAGAAACACACACACACACACACACACACACACACACACATTCAATTTGTAAAAACAAGCTGGGAAAATGGCTCAGTTGGTAAAGTACCTGCCAAGTTCAGGGCCCCAGCACTGGGCTTTCAAGGAGTGCAATTTTGGGCCATTATGTAGGGTGGGAGCAGAGACAGGCAGATCCCTGGAGCTCACTGGCCAGGCAGCCTAGTCAATCAGTGAACTCCAGGTTCAGAGAGACCATCTCAAAAAAATATGCTGAAAAGTGATAAAGATATCTGATTTTGACCTCTCCTGAGGCATTTACACATGTGCACGCACATCTGGACACACCTACAAGCACACAGACAGCACACACATACACACACATATCAACAGCTAAGCTTCTGTCTTGCTTAGGCCATTATTATCCCGCTGTATCTGCTAAGTCTCCATCCTAACTACCTTCCGGATTTTGGAAAGTGAAGTCACTGACCTTACTGATAGATATTAATGACCCTGACTCGGGTCAGCATGTCAGGATGCGGCAGAATGGAGAGCACGTGACCCTCCTTAGGCTTCAGTAAGTCATCTGGGAAAACTTAGGACATCTGGGTAACTGAGGCTGCTCCACAAGTAGAGTACTTGCTTGCAAACCTATCGACCTGAGTTTGATCCCTGGGTCCCAGAAGGTGGCAGGAGAGAGCCAGCTCTAGCAAGGGGTCTCTGACCTCCACACATTCGCCAAGCCCCTATGCTCTGCCCCTCCCCAACACATAAAATAAGTAAAGCAAAATGTTTAAATCTATGACATCTTAGCAAACAGCTCAAACGCCAACACAGCCTACAGCTGTAGGGCAGCCACTGAACAATTCAGATCTGATTATTTCCTGGCCTCAGGCCACCGTAGAGAATGTGGCACCAGCATTCAGGGATAAAAGGAAGTACGGTTTAGGTTTACTCAGGAGAAAGCCAACTTTGTCAGCATTCAGGGGGCAGGAGCTGGAGAAACTGTCCTATTTCAGGAAGAGTGTCCAGGCCAGCAAAACAGTAAGAAGTATACTAGCTAATGTTATGTCAACTTGACACAGGCCAGAGGCATCAGAAAGGAGGGAAACCCAATTGAGAAAATGCCTCCATAAGATCAGGGTGTAGGCAGATCTGCAGAGAATTTTCTTAATCAGTGATTGATGAGGAAAGGCCCAGCCCTTTGAGAGTGGGGGGTCGACCCTGAGCTGGTGGTCCTGGGTCCTGTAAGGCTGAAGACAAGTGCTGGTGGCGCACGCCTTTAACCCGAGCACTTGGAAGGCAGAGACAGGAGATCTCTGTGAGTTAAAGGCCAGCCTGCTCTACAGAATGAGTTCCAGGACAGACAGCTAGGGCTGTTACACAGAGAAACCCCAAAAGGGCTGCTGGTTGGTAGGTCAGAAACCCACACCGATACAAAAGTAAGCCCTCACACAAGGCCCTAGAAGGAGGTGACAATGGTCAAAGGCCAGGAAGGAGTATGCCCACAAGCTACATTCTTTCCTCTCCCAGCAAGGCACTCCCAACACCCTAGCCCTACTCCAGCACACGTGAGTAGTGGCAGGAGAGAACTTGTGTTTTCATTTAAGGTTCCTGGACTTAAAGGTTAATGTGGGGCTGTCTCCCTCAGAAGGGTGCAGTTTTAGATCTGGGAAGGTCTAGACGGAAGTCCCTAACATGAAAACTTTCGGCTGAACGTGTGGCTGTCCAGTGAAAACTATTTCTCAGCCTTCCCAACAAGTAACTGTGCCGGGGGCTCAGGCTCTGCGATGTGTGCCTCTTCCAATCTGTGCCTGCCCTTCTCTCCTCTCTCTGACGAAATGCAGGTGGACACACATGGCCATGAGACGAAGCCTTAGTCAGGGAAACAAACCCAAGACAGTGGCTGGGCCCTGATGAGCAGAGTGGCCACACCAGTCCTCGCCTCCTGGCAGACTTCTGTCAGAGAGAAATCAACGGCCACCTGGCTTCAGTATCTTTCATCACCATCGACGGAGTAACGTGCTGACTCCTCCAGCATCCTCAACTTCTCTCTGACCCCCCCAGCCAGCCAGCCCATCACCCAAGTCTGCCTGTTCTCCAAACCACTGACGGTCTGACTCGCTCAAGTTCTCCACCACCACCCCCCACACACACAGCCTCTCCCTGGGACTTCTGCAACAGCCTCCTAACCTCCCTGAATTCACCATTTCCCTATTGATCTATCCTCTTCACAGAAGACAAAAAGGATTCTTTGATAACATAATACCAAATGTGTGCTAGCTAGTTTTTATTGTCAACTTAACACAGCTTATCATTTGAGGGGTTACCCAGACCAGATGGGCCTGTGCTGGTGTCTATAAAACTGTGTCTTGACTGACAATTGATGTGGGAGGGGCTCAGCCCAGTGAGCAGCACCATCCCCTAGGCAGGTGGGCTATGGAAGAAGGCTAGTGAGCAAGCCAGTAACTGCTGTTCCTCCATGGCTTCTGCTTCAGCTCCTGCCTCCAGGTTCCTGCCTTCAGTTCCTGCCCTGGCTTCTCTCGGTGACAGTGTGACCTGAGAGCTGTAACACGAAATAAGCCCTTCCTTCCCCTCCTCAAGCTGCTTTGCTCAGCTTGCCTTCCTGCCTGTCGCCTGCCTGCATCACAACAGAAACGCTAAGACGCAGTGCAAGTCTTCCGTGGGCAGAAGGTTCCTATTTGTTCACTGCAATAGCCCCATCGTCTAAAACCACATACAGAATTAATTTCATAAACTACGAGCTGTTAGCTGGACATGCTGGTGCCCACCGTTAGTCCAGCACCGGGGAGGCTGAGACAAGGCATTCCTGAAGCAGGGCCAGCAGCCTGGTCTACACATCAAATTCCAGGAAAACCAGGGCTACATGGTGAGACCCTGTCTCAAGAAAGAAAAGGACAAGAGCAAAAGTCTCACTGCTGCAGACAGGCAGCTGCGCCGCCTAAGTCTGCCCATGAACCCACAACAAAATGCCCCGTCAACAGACAGGCACAAGCGGCCTATAGCCCGAGTGCATGGCCAGCCTGGGACACAGTGAGACCCTGTGCGAAAAGGAGACAAAAACAAGGTCATGCATGGTCGCTTTGCTTTGAGGTCTCTTTCTAAACAGTGTGAGGTGCCTCTGACCTTCGGATTCATGGTCGGTGTGAAAGCAGGCCCTAGAGGCTGGTGTGGTAGGTAGTGCACACCTTAATCCCAGCACTCTGGGGGCCGAGGCAGGAAGACGTCTGTGAGTTCAAAGCCAGCATGATCTATATATAGAGTGCGCTGCAGACCAGCTAAGGCTATATTGTGAAACTGTTTCAAAAACAAAAAAAATGCAACTCTAACTACATGTTCAGGGACCAAGTGCAGCATAGCTTCATGAAGCCACTTTCTGCCCTTCTAACGCTGATAACATACTTGGTTGTCACCTTACAATGAAGAGTAATGGCAAACCCAGACCCTAGTGCTATTTCCATCCCACCTTAGACAGAGTAGCGCTCCCTGACGGTGGCACGTGAAAGCACAGTGTGTGCTATAAACTTGTATGTGGTGCGTACCCTGTGCGGAGGCCACAGGCCTGCTGCTGGTGTCGCTTCTAATGCCCTGGCTTTTGAGACAGGGTCTCCCACTAAACCTGGTGTTCCTCAATTCACTTGACTTGCTGGCCATCAGTCCAGAGATCTCGTCTCCCTGTTCAAGGCCCAAGCACCATAGCAGCTTTCTGGGTGGGCGCCAGGGGCTCCAGACTTCACTCTCCTCAAGCTTGCAGAGCAGGCACACTTTAGCCTCTGAGCCATTTCCCAACCCAAAGCATGTTTGTTTTTTAAAGACACTCAAAAAGGCAAGCAAACTCAGCAGGTCTAGTACTCAAAGGGACGACATCAACAGGTAGAACCAGATTTGCACACGGCCAGGAAATGGCTGTGTCACACACCAATTAGTAGAGAATAATTACACTAGCCACAGTGAGAAGCGTCCGGGCTCCAGATACTAAGATGTGGAAACAGGGAGGCATCCCGGCTGACACGCACAGGGGAGAACTCTAGAAGACTCCAGCTCTCACCCCTATGGCCACCACACAGCAAACCCCAAGGACCCAAGTGGCGCACTCCTTTAATCCCCAGCACTTGGGAGCAGAGGCAGACGGATCTCTGAGTTCCAGACCAGCCTGGTCTACAGAGTAAGTTCCAGAACAGTCAGTGCAATACAGAGAAGACTTGTGGGAGATGGGGGCGGGGGAATACTCCCTCTATGGGTTCATATAGTTAAAAGCTTTGTTATTGGGAGGTGGCATTATTTGAGAAGGATAAAGAAGTGGCCTTGCTGGCAGAAGAGCATCACAGCGCTTTGCGGTTTCAAAAAGCCCACACTAGGCCCAGCATCTTCTTTTTCTCTGCCTGCAGATCAGGATACAGCAGCACTCAACTACTCCATGCCTGCCACCAGGCTTCCCACCATGATAATAATGGACTAAGCCGTTGAAACGCCAAGGCTTCTACTAAATGCTTTCCTTTGTAAGTACTGCCATGATCATGGCGTCTCTCCACAGCAATAGAACAATGACTAAGACAAGCGAGGAGGCCTATCTCAGAAAATAGGAGGCCAGCAAGCGAAAAGACACCTCTGGTCTTCATATAGGCATGCATGCATGCACACACATGCGCAGATGCAAAACACCTTCTCCTAAGCCAAGGGCAGTGTCACACGCCTAGAGTCTCAGCTACTCAGGAGGCTGATGCTCTTCTAAGCTCAGGAGTTTGAGGCCAGCCTGGGTTACACAGCAAAGCTTCTCTCCCTTCAAAAATGCCAACTGTGAGAATAACTGACTTTAATCCCAGACCTCAAGCAGAGGTAGGTGGATCTCTGTGAGTCTGAGGCCAGACTGGTCTACATAG
Source organism: Microtus ochrogaster (assembly GCF_000317375.1). Classification (NCBI taxonomy): domain Eukaryota; kingdom Metazoa; phylum Chordata; class Mammalia; order Rodentia; family Cricetidae; genus Microtus; species Microtus ochrogaster. The sequence continues at coordinate 83,528,981 of NC_022016.1, read as the reverse complement.
AGTTCCAAGCCTGACAGAGCTACATAGTGAGACCCTATCTTTAAATAATAATAATAATAGTAATAATTTATTTTACCAATGTTTGGGGGCTAGAGAGATGGCTTCAGTGGTTAAAAGCACCTAACACTGACATGATGTCTCACAACCACCTATGCAGATCTACATTCCAGCATACAAATAATAAAACAAAAACCACAAAAGCCACCCCAGTGTTCTCTAGCTTTTCAGGCTACTTTATTTCCCTTTATAGGGATGATCATGAAAAACCATCTGCTGTGCTTATGTGTCTGCCTCCTTTGAGGAAAATGAAGATCCCTAGAAGCAGGTCTCGGTATAACTGGGCATACAGCAAGGAAAAGCAGCCAAGTTAAGGGCAAACCGCGACTAAGCCCACTACAGATGTCTTCCCGCCTTCAAGCCACACAGCATCCAGGGCTGTCTGAGGCCTGTACTCTCAGCCACAACTGGAGAATAAGTCTCCTGGTTTCCACTGCCCCTCTTCCCTACTCGTAAAGGGAGGTTTCTAATGGTGCTCTAGAAAAGGGATTGAGAGAGCCGGGCGATGGTGGCGCACGCCTTTAATCCCAGCACTCGGGAGGCAGAGGCAGGCGGATCTCTGTGAGTTCGAGACCAGCCTGGTCTACAGAGCTAGTTCCAGGACAGGCTCCAAAGCCACAGAGAAACCCTGTCTCGAAAAACCAAAAAAAAAAAAAAAGAAAGAAAAGGGACTGAGAACTCCACAATTAGGCTCTAGATTGGGATCCAGATCCCACATTAAACTGGCTGTATGCCTTAGAGCTATGTGTGGTTCAACTGGTCGAGTGCTCGTCTATTTACATGCCTTTTGGCAAGCTAATTAATTTCTATTAACCTTGATTTTCCTATCTGTAAAATAGAGATGATAATAGCAAAGGTGTCAGAGGAGTTCAGAGCTTAGCACAAAGAACTCTGAAGTGACAGCAAATGTCACCATCATCATTCTGTCTCCTCTTTTCTTATTTTTTTCTCTTTTTTCCTTTTTGGATTTTCGAGACACGATTTCTCCATAGCTTTTGGTTCCTGTCCTGGAACTATGTTGTAGACCAGGCTGGCCTTGAACTCACAGAGATCCACCTGCCTCTGCCTCTGCACACACACACACACACACACACACACTTAAAAATAAAATAAACATGCCTTTAATCCCAGCACTCAGGAAGCAGAGGCAGGTGGATCACTGAGTTTGTGGCCAGCCTGGTCTCCCAGTGGGACGACAGCCAGGGCTGCACAGGGAAAACCTGCCTCAAAATAAATAAATAAATAAATAAATAAATAAATAAATAAATAAATAAATAAAATAAATATGTATCTCTGGGTAAGAAAGAGAGAAAAAGGGGGGCTGATGCATTAAGAGTATACAGGTCAGGTGGGAGACACCAGGTGAACGCATCTATTTATTGGGTATCTTTGATACAAGCTTCATGTGTTCCAGGCCAGCTTTGTACTCTTATGTAGCTGAAGACAACCTCAAACTAACTTCTCATCCTTCTCTGTGTCCCAAACTCTCAAATACAGGAATGCACCGCCATATCTGGTTATATACAGTGCTGGGAATGGAATCCAGGGGCTCAGGAATGCTGGACCAGCACCCTCCCAGTGGAATTGTACCACCAGACTAACAACGCTTTCAACAATCTCAAAGAACTCACCTTGCCTTCTCTAAAATCTGTCCGTGTCCAAGCCCAATCAACCCTGCTCCTAGTTAGAACCAAGGGTTTGAGTCTCCATCCCCCTCCCCTTCACAGCTGGTGTTGGAACTGGATGAAGTTAGTGAAGCATTCTATCATGGTTCTAGCATGGGCCATGAGAGCACACCCCAGCCCTGGGAGGCAGAAGCAGAAATCTGCAAGGCTGTGGCCAGCGTGGACCACAGAAGATGCTAGGGCAGCAGTCAGGGCTATGGACAGTGAGATCTCATTTCAAACAAGAAAGAAAGAAGAAAAGAAGGGGGGGAAAGCAGACTAATTTAGAACCTCAGTATTTATTCCTGGTGTGCCTGCTCACCA
>NC_022016.1:83519427-83526503 GCF_000317375.1 Microtus ochrogaster | reverse complement strand
TATCTCCATCCCATGGAGCTCTACCGCCGACACATGGTTAACAACAGCCTCCTACCAGTCATCTTAAAGCCTTAACACCCTGCAGGGGAGAGATCCCAGTCTCACAGAGAGCTGAAACTTTCAGACAGCTCTCCAAGTGCCACCAGCAAACAATTCCAACCGCCCCAGCGCCATGACTTGGTGTTGTTTTCAGAGCCCCTGTCCCTCACACCCAACTCCCAGTACTCACACCCAACTCCCAGTACTTCAGGGGCAAAAACACAACCTAACCTTTTTCTAATGCCTTCCTCATTCCACAGGGCGTCCCTTCTTCCTATTCTGAGTGTCTCATCTGCAAGTGACATCACACAGCTACACTGTACATTAAAATAAATTTTATGTTTTATTTTATGTGTATGAGTATTTTGTGTGCGTATGTGCGTATGACCACATATGTGCCTGGTGCCTGGAGAAGTCAGAAGAGGACACCAGACCCCCCTGGAACTGGAGATACAGATGTCTGAAAGCCACCATGTGGCTGGTGGGAACTGAACCTGGGTCCTCTCCAAGAACAAGTGCTTTTAGCTGCTAAGCCATCTCTCCAGCCCCTATATATTGTACATTTTAGGTTCCTATCTCCATTCCCCAACAAAACCTCCTAACTTATGGAGTGAACCATTTGAGGCTGGGTTAGGGGGAATTGGTGAGGGAACATTACTGCACATCAGTCAATTCCAAAAGGACCAGACCACATTATAAATGTACTCACAAAAAACACCACTTTACAGAAACTGGGAGTGTCAGCGAGATAATGGTAATAGGATATTTATACAGATGCTGTGATCAGTCAATGGACAACTGGTAAACAGTGAAATGTAATAAAGGGGGCTTGGGAATCAGGAGTCTGGAGTTTGAATTCTAACCATGTGACTTCTAAACCAGGTCTCTTTTGCCAAGTTATTTAACCTAAATCTGTTTCCTCACCTACAAAATATACAAACTGGTTCCTACTTCATTGAATTATTTTACCAAATAAAACAATGGCTGCACCATGCAAAGTGCAGGATTCTAAGGCTGTTCACAACTGTAAATCTTTTTCCACTTAGAGAACACTGCTATTCTGTGATCCCAGCATTTGGGAAGCTGAGGCAGGAGGATTACAAATCTAAGGTTGGCTTGGGATATATAGCCACACCCTGAAATAAAAATAAAAATCCATGGGGTGGTGGTGGCACACACCTTTAATCCCAGCCCTCGGGAGACAGAGAAAAAGAGGGAGACACACACACACACACACACAGATCTCTGAATTCAAGGCCAGCTGGTCTACAAAAGCTAGTTCCAGAAGTTCCAAGCTACAGAGAAACCCTGTCTCAAAAAACAAAACAAAACAAAACAAAAAAAAAAAACCCTGATAAATACGATTTTCAAAAATAAATAAAAAAATAAAGAAAATTCCAAGGTCATATATGATACATTTGGGAACAACACTTAACTCTTCTAAACCTTGACCACACCCTGAGTCCAAGGCAACCATCTTTCAGAAGTAGGTCAGAAAGATTTACAAGAGAAAAAGGGGGAGAAAAGGTACAAATCATTTCAACGCAATTTCATCACCACTGCTGAAAAACAGCTGAAAACCCCTGCCCTTCTTGCAGCACTGCCTTGGTCCACAAGAACAACACGTGAGTAGTAGGAACATAATGCAAACGATGATGCTGTGGAATGTAAGGAGGTTAAAGGAGCTGAACTTAGTCCCGGCTCTGTTCTGCGGAGTACAGAGCTCACTGCACAGCACACAGCAATGCAGGCCAACAACCCTTTCAAATACTCAGAAAAAAGAAGAGAAGCCAAGGTGACCTATGAAAAAGGGACCTAGTCTGGTTAAACCAGTTTTTATTCTTCTAGCCTGTATTGTGAAAATATTCACAAATATTCTCATTTTGTTAAAATATGAAACTCTGATTTAACCCAGTTTCCTAACTTCAGATGAGGGAATCGCTGGCATGACTGCTTTAATTCTGAAGCTATCCTTCAACAGTCAATAACACATGTGTGTTATCTTTTAACCAAATCCAAATCAACATCACCTGCAATATCTGTGATACAGGTTTCTACTAACAAAGTAACAATACAAGGGCAAAAAAACCTTTGGAAACTTACCTGTTGAGAAATGTACGTAACCCAGTATTAAAGAAACTGGATTAAAGCTAGGCAAGTTGGTACACAACTTAATTCCCAGCATTCATAGCAGAGGCAGGGATATCTCTGAGTTGGAGGCCAGCCAGGGCTACCCAGTTAGATGCAAGTAAGGGAAAAAAAAGAAAAGGAAAAAAAAAACAACTTTATAAAGAGATTCTGGTCTAGCTTCTAATGAGGGGGAAAAAAGACCACTTATTATACTGCCATTGTGGTCAGGCCAACTAATTTGCTGACATTAACTTTATACTAATCCTGCACTGGTGAATTTAATTTTTCATAAATGTTTTAGTGTCCTGTTGACCTTGAAAAATTTCTTCCACAAAGATTATATGTATTCCTTTTAGGGTCACCAAGAGAGTTAGTTACACCATCTCAAGAACTAAGCAAAATGAAAAGACACCTTTGACACAGTATCTGTGGCCAGTCTGTATACTTTATGGTTTGAAAAAAAATTAGTAGAAACTCAAATCTGTAAAGGCCTCTAAAACACAAACTATTTAGAGGTCAGAAGAAAAAAAACAGTACTTTATGGAAGTAAAAGATTACTGAAAAACACAGATTGTGTATTTTTAAAATTAAAGAAAAATCGAGGAATACTTTTAAAAACTTAAAAAAAAATACCAGATGTTTCCAAGGCAGTATTTTCTGAAACTGCTCAAGACTTTTCTGATTTAAGATTACACTCCTGCTGTAGTTGAGGAAAACCAAGTTAGCTGACACAAAATGACTTAACAACTAAAGTATCACAATCCTCAAAATTGTTTCTTTTCCCACCTGACCCTTCACCCACCCACCCATGTGCAGGCTCCATCCCTGGAGAATTTTAGTGACTAAACAAACATGAGAAGACCATGGCCAAAAGTGAGCAAGAACCTCTTCCAACCAACCTGATGACAGATGACTATTTTCATATACTGCAGGGGAAGTTTACATGAAGCAGTGGAAGAAATTAAACCAGTGAGGGTCTTGAAAAGAAGGCCTTCAATTTGTAGAAAGATGGGAAAAGCCAACCTCACAGGAAATGCCTTGTGCCCTAACTGCCACTGCTTTTCAGACAATCGTACACAGCACAACCCAAGTTTAAGGGGGAGGGGAGTTAAAAAAAAAGTAAAATAGAAGACCAGCAGTCATTAGTAGTCTGTTGAAATTACTACGATTTAACTGGAATCTTTTAAACTATTAAGGATATATACACTTTGTTCAATATCAAGGAATCTGTAACTACCTCTCAAACACAAAGGTACCTTTGATCAACTTATACAATGAAATGGCCACATGTATCTGGGATTTCCAATACTTCCTTTTAAAACCATTAAATATTATGGTAAAAGTGTTCTTTAAATCTCTAAAGACACAGGCATACACAATATACCATGATCTAAATCTTGCCCTCTTTCTTGAAAACCCTTTTAAAAAGACCGAACACCTTCAAGATGTTCTCCTTGTCTTCAGACCCTAAAAGAAAAAAGCAAGTGGAGTTCCGAATGAAGATACAAGGAAAGAGAATAAAGAAGAAGAAGAAAACATGAGGCCCTCTCCGGGGTCCTGCATTCTCTATCCCTGGAGTATTTTAGTGATTGAGTAAAACATACTGAGGAGACCGTAGCCCAAAGCAGAGCAAGGGCTTCTTACAATACAACCAACCTGATGATGAATGGACTACTCCCATAATATCTCATTATTCTTGAAAATGCCATCTCCGTCGCCTCCCCATCCCAAAAGCCCGACACCACTAGCGCAAAATCGTCCCCGTCCAAAGCGCCAAAGAGTTGCCAAGTAATCCTTTCAAGGTGCCCCCCCGCCCCCCACGCCCCAGCCTCCTCACCTCGTCAGCGCTCAGCTCCTCCATCGCTTTCCTCTTAATGGTGAAAGGCGTTAGGGAAGAGATCCTCAGTTCTTGAGATCAGGGCGGGAGCAAAGGAGACGGGAAGGTATCTAGCGAGCTGTCTGGTCCCCCCCAATGGGGGAGGTTTCAGAATTGCATAGTCAGAGGTTAAAAACTAAGAACACGAGGCACTGAACCGCCTTGGCTCCGGTCGCTCAGATGGCCCCAACCTCCTCCTCCTCCTCCAGCTGCAAGCGCCCTGAGCCGCCTCCTCTGGCCACGACCACAGCTACGGGGTCCTCTCCAGGCTCCACGGACTCCCCTAGCTTCCCAGGTTACCCAGAGCGGGCGGCGCGGTCTCCAGCTCGGCTCGTGCCCGCTGCGCGCCGTGTCTTCGTGGCGGTGACGCGGCAGCTGCGTTTCTCTCCCGCAGACCCTGCTCCGGGTCCCACCCTTGGCCCCTGGCGGGAACGGCTCCGCTGCACACTGGATGCCCCCGAGGCGCCGCGACCCTACGGCAGCCCGGCTAGAGCGCTGGACCGGGAAGCCCCTCCCCTCTAAAAAGCAGGCCAGGCTCTCCCCGCCTCCACGCAAGAACCCTGGTGGGGGGAGGGGAGGGACAGGACTGGCGAAGCCCTCGCTGGGAGCGTGAATCCTCCTACCCCTCCAACCCTACTCTTACCCCCTCGCCCCACCAAGTATTATTCATCAAAACAACAGGGCCGCCATCTTTGAAAGGCATCACGTGACCCTCGCTGGGGAGGCGGGGCTTCTGGCGCCCGGACGCGGCAGCCAATGAGCGACGGGATCCGCGCCGCCGATTTCCTCTTCCCCTGCATCCTGTCCCCGCCCCCTGCCCCACCCCCTCCCTCCAGCGCGCCAGGTCGGGGGGGGGGGGAGGGGAGCTGCCAGGCTGAGAAGGGAGGGAGGCGGGGCGGTGCGTTTCCATGGAGACCGCGCGGAGGCAAGGGGCGCGGTGGGCGGGGCTCGGGTAGGCTCGGCCTTGCCGGGGTCGCTTGCTTGGCCCCTAGGGTTTTCGCTACGCGGATTTGCTGTCTAATGACGTGGTAATCGGGCCACCCGCACCTCTTGGATGCTGCGAACTGCCACAGAAACTAGGAGAAGAGAGGAATCGGAGGAACGTTTGCTCTCTGCGGGGAGCGTTTTTGCACCAGGCTGCAGATGCCTTGTTGCGCTCTTCCCCTCCCCCAGGAAAGCCCATGGAAGAAAACTAATAGGAACTTAATTTATTTTATTTTACCTTGTTCTTTTAGAGAGGCGCTCTTCTTTGTGCTCGAGAGTACTGATACAATCTGAAAGTGTCAGTGATGAAGTGATGAGAGACATTTCAAATGATGGAGAAATGTGTTGAACAGCTTCTTTTTTTTGGGGGGGGGGGTTCGAGACAGGGTTTCTCTGTGGTTTTGGAGCCTGTCCTGGAACTAGCTCTTGTAGACCACGCTGGTCTCCAACTCACAGAGATCCGCCTGCCTCTGCCTCCCAAGTGCTGGGATTAAAGGCGTGCGGTTGAACAGCTTCTTAAGGAAGCCCGTTGTACAGCCCGCTCAGCCCGACAAAAACTTCTTTACAATATATGTCTAAATTGAGCAAAGTAACAGTACCATGAAAATCCGGAATTGGCCACAAAATATATATTGTCTAGCGTACAAAAGCCATAATCTTGTTTTTAACTGTTCTTTAAAAGGAATCTTGCTATGTATCTCAGATTGTCTCAAATTTGAAATCCTCCTGCCTGACGCTGGAGTGTGCACCACCATCACAGACTATCGAACTGTACCATTTATTTATGTCTCTTTATTATTTGTATCAGGGTCTCACTGGCCTGGAACTCACAGAGATCAGCCTGCCTCACCCTCCCAAGTGTTAGAATTAGGAGCGCACAGCTACTCCTAGTTGAACGATAATCTTAAACATTCCACTCTAGCCTAAAAGAGTTACATTTGATCTTAGTTGGAAGGCCGAGAAGTGACTAAAATAGCTACAATTTGTTTGCTACATGCTAAAAATGGGAACATGACTACTAGATATGCAAAGAATCTGTGACTAAAATTGAAGTCTGCAGGCTTTTCAGGAAGGCTTTCCACTTTTCAGGAAAGGAATTCTGTGTGAGCTCTTCTGGACCCCTAGTTAACACTGATGCTAATTACACTGTCTTTTTTTTAAAAACATCGTAATTGCCATGTAACCACAGATTAAATCACACATTCAAAGTATACAATGGCTGTAAGATAGTTATAGCTGATTAACATCATTGCTCTCTAATTCCAGAACATTTTAATCACCCAAGAAAGGAACCCTCCAACACACTAAATGTCCCTCCTCTTCCTGCCACTACCTCCTGTAACTAATCTGCCTTCTGTCTCCATGGATTCACCTACACTGCACCTTTCACAACAAATAAAGCAAATATTCTACTTCCTGTGACTCTTCCTCTTTTCTCACGTTCTCTTGTATTTTCTTTCTCTTCCATCCTCCCATCTTCCTTTTTCTTAATAAATCTTGTTTTGCCTGCATGTATGTATGTATGTACACAACATGTGTGCAGTGCCTGAGGAGGCCAGCAGAGGGTATCAGATCCTCTGGAACTGGAGTTACAGATGAGCCACACACAGGCCCTGGGAACTGAACCCAGGTCTTCTGTAAGGAGCAAATGCTCTTAACCACTGAGCCATCTTTCCAGCCCTCTTTCTTTCCTTTATTCTTTCTGTGTAGCCCAGATGGAGCTCAGATTCCCCGGCTCCTGAACTCTCTTCAGTATTTGTCTACCAGTGTGCACCATCACAAACAATCTGCTCATCTGGCCCCCATGATTCATGTGTCTTGCAGCACATCAACAATGTTTCATTTCTTTAATGTCAAACAATACTCCTAGCCAGGTGTGGTGGCACATACACCTTGTCCCAGCACTTGAGAGGCAGAGGCAGGCAAATTTCTGTGAGTTTGAGACCAGTCTGGTTTACATAGTGAGTTCCAGAACAGCCAGGTCTATCGAGAGAGAGAGAGAGAGAGAGAGAGAGAGAGAGAGAGAGAGAGAGAGAGAGAGAGAGAG
>NC_022016.1:83518428-83519327 GCF_000317375.1 Microtus ochrogaster | reverse complement strand
AGAGAGAGAGAGAGAGAGAGAGAGAGAGAGTTTTTGGTTCATGGAGACTTGGACCTGTTACCTTTAGGCTTATGACAAAGAAGCATGCGGTGGAAGGGCCAGGATGCCAATAAAAAAAATTGTTTTTTGAGACAGTGTTTCTCTGTGTAGCTACAGAGATTCATAGAGACAGGATCGCCCCTTTTGAGGTCTGAGCATTGGTAGAGATAAGAGCTCTGTAGTGAGTGCTCTGCTTCTCTGATCCTTTAGTTTTCGCCCCCTAATATATGACTCTGAGTTTCTATTATTAAGAACAATTAGAGGGTGGGGGAAAGATAGGGGAAGTGGAAGGAGCGGAGGGAAAGGGAACTGAAATTGGTATGTAAAATAAAAGATTGTTTAAAAAAATAAAATAAGTTTAAATAAAATTATTTAAAAAGAATAATTAGAAGTCATGCTACACATCCCTGCTCTGCATTCTGGGAATGAAATGCAAAGTCTCACTCACCACCCCTCCATAATGATGTTCTCCCTTGCTTTGGGCCCAAAAACAGTGGGAGCAATTAATCACAAAGTGGAACCTCCAAAACTGTAGGCCAGATGAATCTCTTCTCCTGTAAGATGATTAGCCGAGGCAGAGCTGCTATAAAGACAGACAGCTGCCTAATTAACCTCCACTTAACTAAACCTAAGCTCCTGCTCAGGCAGGAGCCATAAGGTCCGCTGCATTTGAGCTACCTGTCTCTCTTGTCTTCTCTTGGAAGTTGCTTACAATACACTTCCTGTTTACTTAGGTAATACTATATCCGTCTGAAGTCTTTGATGGAGTTAAAGAATAGATATAGTGCCAGGTGATGGTGGCACACACCTTTAATCCAGCACTCGGGAGGCAGAGGCAGGTGGATTTCTGTGAGTTCGAG
>NC_022016.1:83509287-83518003 GCF_000317375.1 Microtus ochrogaster | reverse complement strand
ACAGAGATCCGCCTGCCTCTGCCTCCCGAGTGCTGGGATTAAAGGCGTGCGCCACCACCACCCGGCTATATTATATATAAATATATATATATATGTTACTTTTATTGGTTAATGAATAAAGCTGCTTTCAGACAATGGCTTAGCAGTGTAAAACCAGGCAGAAAATCTGAACAGAGATATAGAGAGTAGGCAGAGTCAAGGAGAAGCCATGTAGCTGCCACAGGAGACAGATGCCTCCCCCGGAGCCCACCAAAATTTGCCCGCGGGCCACGACCTTATGGTGATGCACAGATTAATGGAGATGGGTTAGTTTAGGATATAAGAGCTAGCTAAAAATACGCTTAAGCTATTGGCCAAGCAGTATTGCAAGTAATATAGTTTCTGTGTGATTATTTCGGGTCTAAGCACCCAAAAACAAACCAACAACCTCCGCCAACACTACACCCTGCCTCCTGCAGTCCTTCAACTCCACTGCCCTTTCATGCTTCAGAAAGGTAAACGTTTTCCCTCCTTGACGCCTGACACTGGTGTCTCCTTTGCCTGGAAGACTCATCTCCTGGATTTTTCATGGTTTATTCCTTCTTAGCTTTTAGGTTTTGGATTAAATGTAGTTTCCTCCTTCATGCATTCATTAATTTACCAAAAGTATACATACATAGCGGGGCGGTGGTGGCGCACACCTTTAATCCCAGCACTCGGGAGGCAGGTAGATCTCTGTGAGTTCAAGGCCAGCCTGGTCTACGAGAGCTAGTTCCAGGACAGGAACCAAAAGCTACGGAGAAACCCTGTCTCGAAAATCCAAAAAAAAAAAAGTATACATGCATGTGTTCCTGTTTGTGTATGTGCACATCTATGTATGTGTGTGCATGCGTGTGAGGCCAGGGGACAATCTTGGATATCCTCTCAGGAACACCATCCACCTCCTTTGAAACAGGGTCTCTTGTTGGTTAGACACTAGCCAGTGAGCCCTGGGATCCTCCTGTTTCCACCTCCCCAGTTGTGGGCTGACAAGCACGTGCCTCCATACAGTGGTTGAACTCAAGCCTTCATTCTTGCAAAGCCAGACAACAACGTCTAGAAATCGGTTCTTTCCGTCCACTGTGTGGGTTTCTGGATTGCACTCAGGTCAACAGGTTTGGTGGGAAGTACCTTTACCTGCTAAGCTCTCTACCAGATGAACTCATCTTTTTCCTTGACACAGGACTGGGGGGAGGCCACTGAGCCACCTCCCCAGGAAAGGAAGAAAGAAAAAGCCTTCGGATGTTGCTCATGCTTTCTCTTAAACATTTTTGACATGTAACTAGCATGTAGTCTAGCTCTCTGTTTTTTTCCCCTTGTCTGTCTGTATGTCACAGGCAAGGTCATGATTTGTATGCCTTAATTGACCAGCTCACCTCCATGTCCTGTATAGGGCTTTGCCCATAATGCTGTATGATGAGGGGTTCCTAAAAAGAATGAATCGAGGCCCTTTGAGTCAGCAGCACTGGCTTACTTCCTGGGTTTGGCAACCACACATGCCTATCATTAGGCATAGCCACACAGTCCTGTGGAGATCAAGCTGTAGCCAAGTGTGGTAGTTTGAATGTAATTGACCCCATAATCGCATAGGGGATGGCACTATTAGAAGGTTGGCTTTTTTGGAGTGGGTATACCCTTGTTGGAGGAAGTGTGTCACTGGAGGGCAGGCCTTAAAATTTCCTATGCTCAGGACCCTGCCCAGTGTGTCAGTCTACTTCCTGTTCCATGCAAGATATAGCCCTCTCAGCTCCAGCACCATATCTGCCTGCACGCCACCATGATCCCTGTCATGATGATAATAGACTCAATTAAATGTTTTCCTTTATAAGAATTGCCATGGTCAGCCAGGTGGTGGTGCACTCAGGAGACAGAGGCAGGCAGATCTCTGGGAGTTCGAGGCCAGCCTGGTCTACAGAGCTAGTTCCAGGACAGGCTCCAAAGCTACAGAAAAACCCTGTCTCAAAAGAAAAAAAAAAAAAAGCCTGTTCTGGTGGCGCAGACTGGTAGGATTTGCTGAAGGAGGCAAAGGCAGGTGGATCTAGAATTCAAGGCCAGCCTGGACTACACATTTGAGAAAAAAAAAAAAAAAAAAAAAAGAATTGCCGAGGTCATGATGTCTCTTCACAGCAATCCATTCCGCCCTCTGATCTTCTGATCTTCAGGCAACCTTTATTTTATTTTTTATTTTATTTTTATTTTTTGGTTTTCAGAGACAGGGTTTCTCTGTGGTTTTGGAGCCTGTCCTGGAACTAGCTCTTGTAGACCAGGCTGGTCTCAAACTCACAGAGATCTGCCTGCCTCTGCCTCCCAAGTGCTGGGATTAAAGGCATGCGCCACCACCGCCCGGCAAGCTTTATTTGTTAACAAAATATCACCACACAAATCTACCCAGCAGCAATTTTCCTTACAACCATATTTTCCCATTTCCAAAACACGGGAATTTGTTTTGTTTGTTTCTGTTTTTTTGAGACAGGGCTTCTCTGTGTAACAGCCCTGGCTGTTCGGGAACTCAGCTCTATATACCATGCTAGATGCTAGCATCAAACTCACAGAGATCCACCTGCCCCTGCTTCCCAAGTGCTGGTAATAAAGGTGTGTGCCACCACCATGCAGCCAGGAATTAATGCTCAGAATCCCTTGGAATTGAGAACATTTTGACCCTGCTTTTATTTTATAGCCAAATGAGCTAATTCTATCTCTTGGTCCAAAATTTTTCCACTAATATATTAAGCTTAAATTTTAATGTCAAAGTGTTCTGTCCATGGGGTCAATCCGGCTTCAGTTTTGTGGCTAGAACAAAATAAGAAGCTAAAACAACAACATCTCCTCTAACAGGCTCACGCCCAAGAGTGCAGGTGTTACATACTGATTGACTAGGCCCAGTGCCCACTGTCATGAGAGCACTCGGGGTCTCCTTGCAGAAAATAAAAAACTTGGTGTAACTTACCACTTCTTTATGCGACTGGAGAGATGGCTCAGCGGTTAAGAGCACTGGTTGCCCTTCCAGAAGATCCTGGTTTGATTTTCAGCACCCACATGACAGCTCCCAACTGTCTGTAACTCCAAGATCTGACACCCACTCACAGACACACTTACAGGGAGAACATTAATGCACATAAAAATAAAATAAATACAAAAAGCAAAAGTATTTAAGTAATAAAGAATGAAATGTTTTTACATTTATTTATTGTGTGTGTTGAGTGTGTATGTGTGGGCCTGTGCCTGCTATAGCTTGTGTGTGGAGGTCCCAGGACTTCTTTCTGGGTCAGTGCTCTCCTTCCATCTTCTGGGTTCTCAGGATTAAACTCTGGGAGACTTGATGACAAGCACATTTGCCCACTGAGCCATCCCACGGGCCCCTTTCCTATAACTTTGTAAGTAATGATTCTTAGTTTTTTTGTTCTTATTTTGCAGTACTAAACTCCAGACCCAACAGGCTCCAAAACCACAGAGAAACCCTGTCTCGAAAAACCAAAAAAAATAAAATAAAATAAAATAAAATAAACTCCAGACCCATAGCCTCCCATATGCTTGGCAAGCAACTTACCAGTGAGTTAGAGCCCCAGCACAAGGGATTTTTATCAACATTTAGATAGTTAGGGGCTCGCATTGACCAGACCACTCTCAAACTCCCTATTTAGTCAAGGATGACCTTGAACTCCTGAACCTCCTGCCTCCACCTCCCAAACCCTGAGATCACAAGTATGAACCCCTGTGTTTATTAGAGGGGACATCATTTCTGTTTAAAAGAGTCTCACTCTAGCGGTGGTGACACACGCCTTTAATCCCAGCACTCGGGAGGCAGAGGCAGGCAGATCTCTGTGAGTTCGAGACCAGCCTGGTCTACAAAAGCTAGTTCCAGGACAGGAACCAAAAGCTATGGAGAAACCCTGTCTCAAAAAAAAAAAAAAAAAAAAAAGTCTCACTCTGTAGTCTTGACTGGTCTGGACCTCACTATCTAGACCAGGGTGACCTTGGATTTTTGAGCCTCCTACTCCTCCCCCGCCCACCAAGTGCTGGATTATACTCTGATTAATTATAATATTCTGAATCAATGTATGCATCAACCCATTTGGCTTTGCTGTCACCATAGTGTGTAGTGATTATATCAGCTCATGCTCATCAATGTTAATATTGTATACAAATTAACCACAAATTTAAATCTTTTGTTTCACACTCTTTTATTACTTAAATTATGAAACAGTTTTAAGGATCTACTCATTGTGCCTATTCATAATATACTAATGCTTTTGGTACGACCTAAAAAAATTTCCTTTTCAATGTCAGAATAATATATATTGAATTCATTACTCTTTTTATGGCTCTTCTTTCATATTCTAAGGTCTTAATAATGATTCATGGTGAACCTCTACAAATAAATGCAGAGTTGAATTCAACCTAAGCAATTATGATAAAAGAGCTTCATGAGCTATGGATGTAGCTAAGCTGGCAGAGTCCTTGCCTTGCACACAATAGGCAGGCCACACAAAGGAGGCAGGGCAGCACAGGTCTGTAATTCTGGTGCTCAGAGGCTGAGGGAGGAGGATCAGAAGTTCAAGGTCATTTTTGACTACTTTTCAAGTTCAAGGGCAGCCTGGGCTATTTGAGACCTTATCTCAGAAACAAACAGAAAGAAAGAAAAAAACCAAGGCTGGAATATAGCTCAGTAGTTCTTGGAGAGGACCCAAATTCCCTTCCCATCACCCGTGTCTGGTATCTCATAACTGTCTGTGTGCGGCTTCCGGGGATCTGACACTCTCTTCTGACCTCCATGGGCACCGACGTGTGTCTCTCTCACGTGCACTTGCACACGTATGCACGTGTGCACAAGAGTTTGTGGGCACACACACAAATAAAGATGAAAATGAACATTTTTATTTATTCTGTGTATGGGTGTTTGCCTGCGTGTACATCTGTGCACAGAGTTCGCACCTGGAGTCTGAGGAAGCCGGAAGAACTTGTCCGACCTGGAACTGGAATTACAGGTGGCAGTGAGTCACCTTGTTGGTATTGATGATTGAACCCAGGTCCTCTGGTACAGCAGACGGTGCTCTTAATCACCGAGCTATCTCTCCAGTCCTTGAAAATATCTAGTTTAAAAAAAGAAAAAAGAAAGAAAAAGCAAGCCAAGCATGGTTGTGTAAACTTTTAATGCAGCCTGGTCTACTGGGCAAGTTCCAGGAGAGCCAGGGTTACATGGAGAAACCCTGTCTCAAGCAAAAAACTAAGTCTATACCCCTCTGTTTCTCTCCACAGTCTTCCTTTGCAGACTGAGGTGTAGCTGAGTAGCGCACACCTAGTATACAGGAGGTCTTGGGTTTGATTTAAATGCGTGCAGACTTTGTTGACACACAGAGACATACAAAGAGGAAACACCTCTAATGTAGAAAATAGGAACCATCCACGGCAGGATGACTCAGTGGGGAAAGGCTCGTACCATGTAAGTCTAGCAACCTGAGTTCAATCCCCAGAACCCACATAAAGGTGGAAAGAAAACCATGACTTCACTAAGTTGTGTTTTGACCTCTATACACACATCTTATACAAATGATGATGATGATAAATAAAAAATTTCAAAAGAAAATAAAGCAAGCCAGGTGGTGGTGGCACACACCTTTAATCCCAACACTCAGGGAGCAGAGACAGGAGGATCTCTGTGAGTTCAAGGCCAGCCTGGTCTACAAGAGCAAGTTCCAGGACAGGCTCCAAAGCTACAGAGAAACCCTGTCTCAAAAAACAAAAACAAAAAAGAAATAGAAAGAAAGACAGAAAGGGAGAAAGGAAAAAATATAAAGTTCATAAACTGCTTTTGGGACTACAAATGATCTGAGTATTGTGGGAAACAGGCTAACAACCCCTCAACAAGTTACACGCATACTATGTTACCCAGAGATTTAACTCCTGGGCAGATATCCCAAATAACTGAAATTAGATATGCAAGCAGAATTTAATACATAAACGCTCATCGCGGCACTGTTCACAACAGCAGAAATGTGGAAGTCATTACACGGCCAGCGACAGATGTGAGCCAGTCATGCATGGCCTTGCTGGAAAATGAAATGTCACTCAGACATAAAGGGGAAAGAAATGGCTGGTGCACACTACAGCATAGACGGACCTCGAAGATGTTAGCCTGGGTGGAAGAGAGCACATATTTGTTATATGATGTCATGTATGTGAGGAGCCGGAATAGGCAAATCCACAGAGACAGACAGCAGGTTGTGGTCGGCAGGAGCTCCATGGAATCCTGTTGGGTATGAAGCTCCCATTTGAGGGAAGGAAAAGTTCTTGTAGCCTGACCTGGAAGCCCATGCCAACACTCCTAAGACCGATGCAGGAAGATCTTCAAGAGTTCATTGGTTTGGGGTTTTGTTTGGTTGGTTAATTGGATTTTTGATTTTTTTTTTTTTGAGACAAGCTTTCACTATATAGTAGCCTGGCTGTCTTGGAACTTGCTCTTGTAGACCAGGCTGTTCTTGAATTTACAGAAACCCGCCTACCTCTACCTCACTAGTACTGGGATTAAAGGCATGCACACCACCGTCTAGCTAAATAATAATTTTCAGTTCAAGAAGTTATTAGGGTAGACAGCAGTGATAGATTGGACAACACTATAGGTATTTATTCGAACCTTGTGTCGAAACACAAACCAAAACCAAAAAGAGTGTTTGGTGCTATTTCAGAGGATTCTTAGGTGGAGCTCTCAGCACCCATGTCAGGCTGCTCACAACTGCCTGTATCTCCAGCTTCCAGAGAGCCTCCACGGACGCATGCACACACCTGCACGCCCATGGTCACAAATACACATAAGCAAATCTTCTTTAAGAAAGAAAACAAGGGCTGAAGAGATGACTCAGGGTACTTGCTGTTCTTTCAGAGGGCCCAAGTTCAACTCCCAGCACCCTCATGATAGCTCATAGCCATCTATAACTCCAGTACCGGGGGCTTTGATACCCTCTTCTGGAAGGCACACCTGTGGCATGCAGACAAAAAACCCACACATATGCATTAAAATAAACATTTTAAAAAGAAAACAAAATTTAAAAAGTAATTTTGTTTTTCAGTTCTGGGCACCGAACCAGGGCTTGATTCATGCTAGACCATTAGGCTGCTTCTCTGGGCAACTTTATGCTATACAGATTTTACCATCTTTTTTATTAAAGTACACTCACAGGGATGGGTACTGTCAAAAGACAGAGATTGACAGCTGTTGGATGTTGTGCCCTGGCCATGGGTTGTGAGAAGGTCAATTAGTGATGTCACTGTGGAGGACTTTGGCCTTTCTTCCACAGAATTATCACATGACCCAGGAATTCCACTTCCCAGCCAAAAGGATTGGGACAGGAATTCAAAAACGATTTTTATTTTACACTGTTTTGCTTGCTTTTGAGTCTTAGAGTGTTCCACCAGGCTGCACTGAAACTCACTCTGTAGCCCAGGCTGGCTTTGGATCCTGCCATCTTTCTGCGTCAGCCAACCAAGGGCTGGAACTGCAGGTATGGTGTGTTACTACCTGTGCCCAGAGCGGCAAGGTTACACAGTGAGCCAGAAGGCCGTGGAAGACAGGGCGAGCCAAATGTGGTCCAGCCACATGAGTGGTAACTCGGCCTTAGGAGCTGGAGAGACGCTCAGCAGTTAAGAGCACACACTAGCTCAGGCGCAGGTCCCACGTCAAGCATCTCACAAGTGCTTGTAACTCCAGCTCCAGTGGGATCCCACGCTTCTCCCTCTACCAGCAACTGTACTTGATGCATATACAATTCCCAAGTACATGTAACTTCAAGTAATAAAAATAAACCTTGAAAAAGTATAAAAGAGCATCTACTGCTCTGGCAAAGAATCAGAATTCAGTTCTTTCTTTTCTCTATTCTCTCTCTCTCTCTCTCTCTCTCTTCCTCCTTCCTCTCTCTCTTTGTTTGTTTTTGGAACTCTCTTTGTAGACCAGTGACTTCAGACTCAGAGATCTGCCTGCTTCTGCCTCCAGAGCTGGGATTAGAGGTGTATGCCACCGTCACCCCAGAGTTCAGTTCTAAACGCGCACACTGGGTGGTTCACACCCACCTGTAACCAGAGCTCCAGGAGATCTTCTTATACACTGACTCACACAGCCACACATTAATAAAAACAAAATCTTTAAATAATTAAGCCTTAAGAAGAAAGGGAATTCTGACTCACTCTCCAGCATGGATGGACTTTAAGGATTAATAGTATGTGAAATAAGCCAGACACTGGGGCTGGGGTGATGCCTCAGTGCAAGTATGAGGATCAGAGTTCAGATCCCAAGCACCCACATAAAAAACAGGTGTTTGCTGGGCAGTGGTGGCACATGTCTTTAATCCCATCACTCAGGAGGCAGAAGCAGGCGGATCTCTATGAGTTCGGGGCCAGCCTAGTCTACAAGTGCTAGTTCCAGGACAGGCTCCAAAGCTACAGAGAAAGATGGTCTCAAAAAAAAAAAAAGTCAGGTGTTGTGGTTGTGCCTGTGTTTGCCTGTAATCCTAGCAGTGTGTGTTCAGGAGGATACTGGGGCAGTTTTCTCTCCCTGGAGCTCACGGACCAGACGGTCTAAAAAAATGAGCAAGTTCTAGGCCCAGTGAGAGACCCTGTCTCAAAAAACAAAAGTGGAAGCTGGGCGGTGGTGGCGCACGCCTTTAATCCCAGCACTCGGGAGGCAGAGGCAGGCAGATCTCTGTGAGTT
>NC_022016.1:83504039-83507134 GCF_000317375.1 Microtus ochrogaster | reverse complement strand
CTTGTTTGCTTGTTTCTATTTATCGTTTTAAGACAGGATTTATGTATCCCTGCTGGGCTGGAATAAATAAAATTTAGCTACAACAAGGACCAAGTGCGGTCTCTGCTTCTCCTCCGGTGTTCCTGTGGAGAATTGCAGGCCACTCCCTAATCACAGATTTTTCCATTGTTCACAAGTCCCTTTGGAGTCCTGGCTGCTGAGCTGGAATTCTTTATCCTCCCAGGGAAGCTGGATCGCTTCAGACACCTTGCAGAAGCGTTTTCGCGAGAATCTTCCTCTTTTTTCTATAAAAGCTGATTTTTCTGTGTCATTGCAGCTTTTCACTCGGCCAACAGACAGCGCAGCCCACGCTTTGGGGGCTGACCGAGTCCCCGCGGCGCCCCGCGGCTCCCCGCGGTCCTCACCGGGACACGTGGCAGCCCTTCTCAGGCCTGCACACCGAAGAAGTCCCCCTGGTGGACGCTTCGGGTTGGAACTCGCGGGGGCCACTCTTCCAATCTGAGCCCTATCAGCGCAGACCGCTGGCGTCAGCCTGCAAGCAAGGAAAAAGAAAGCCGTGGGAGGGAAGCTGCGTCCACGATCTGGCGCAGCTTTCACACCATTGCCTCCATGGAAGTCCTTCCTTTGCCTTCTGAAAGTATTAGGCTATTTCCAGGCATAAACTGTGGGGCTGAGGCCTCAGATGCTCGAGTCCTGCGGTCCTAGTCTATCTGATGTTTCCCCAGATCTTTACTGAGTCCCTCCGAGGCAGAATAGAAAGACGGGAAAATCATTGTGATGTGGGAAATGAAAAGAGTCCCTAACTGAAGCCTCGACCTCTAGACTTTCAGCACAACTAGCA
Organism: Microtus ochrogaster; assembly: GCF_000317375.1. Lineage (NCBI taxonomy): Eukaryota > Metazoa > Chordata > Mammalia > Rodentia > Cricetidae > Microtus > Microtus ochrogaster. The sequence continues at coordinate 83,506,293 of NC_022016.1, read as the reverse complement.
TTTTTCTATGAAGGTGGCCAGCATAATGTGTGTGTGTGTGTGTGTGTGTGTGTGTGTGTGTGTGTGTATTTTTTTTTTCCAAATAAAATGTTAAAATATCGCCAGGCGGTGGTGGCGCATGTCTTTAATCTCCACTTGGGCGCAAAGGCAGATGGATCTCTGTGAGTTCCAGGACAGTCAGGGCTGTTACACAGAGAAACCCTGTCAGGAAAAAAAAAAAAAATTTAAATATCAATGAACTATCCTTAAAGTCTGGTATACACTGTCTTTACGTTGACCACCATGACAGGGAATGTTAATTGTGTTTAGACTCCAGATGCTGGGACTTCAACCAGGCTCAAGAAAGGTGCTCCCATCTACCTGGGTGGTCCCAAGGCTTCAAACTCGTGCACTTTGCTCTGCAGGCCCTTTATCTACCCCGCTGCTGTGCAACACCCCTCCCCCTCCATGTCCCTTCTCCATCTAAAATGGCTGCTTCTCTCTAGACTTGAGTGCCTTGCCTGATATTGGGACTTTCTCTAACAGGTCTTCCTGCTGGAGCATTCTTATCTGCAACTCCAGGGTCTCCCCTGGCCAACAACCCTATCTCCTCTGTGATCTCGCAGGTCCCCTACTGCTTAGGTTACCTTTCTCTTGCGGTGTTGAAATACCCTGAGGATAGGGAGATAAAGGCAGAAGGGTTAGTGGTGACTCACAGTTCCAGGTTACAAGCCCACCTAAGGGGAGGGAGGGGTCAGTCCAGACAATGGCCCTCCCAGTTAGGGTAGGTCTTCTCACCTCTATTAACTAAATCCAGATAATCCCTCCCAGGTATGCCTAGAGCTTGTTGCTCCCTATTCTAGATCCTGTCAAATTGGAGTTCAATCATCACACCTTATTGTAACCTTCCTGTTACATTGGGCATCTGACAGTGTGTGTGTGTGTGTGTGTGTGTGTGTGTGTGTGTGTGTGATGCCATGATAAACATGTGGAAGTCAAACTTGTGGAGGGTCAGTTCTCTCCTTCCACCTTGGGGATTGGATCCATAACATCAGGCTCTAGAACAAGTGGAGAGCAATCTTTTTTTTTTTTGGTTTTTCGAGACAGGGTTTCTCTGTAGCTTTGGAACCTGTCCTGGAACTAGCTCTGTAGACCAGGCTGGTCTTGAACTCACAGAGATCCGCCTGCCTCTGCCTCCCGAGTGCTAGGATTGAAGGTGTGCGCCACCACAGCCCAGCTAGTGGAGAGCAATCTTGTTGGCCCCAAATTTTATTTATGAGTATGAGAAATTTACTTGCATGTATGTCTATGTGCCACATACATTTTTGGTGCCCAAAGAGGCTAGAAAAGGATCCCCTGGAACTGGGGTTACAACAGTTGTTAGCTGACACTTGGGTGCTGGGGATTAAATCTGGGTCCTCTGGAAGAGCAGTTAGGGCTCTTAGACATCTCTGCAGTCAGTCACCCAAACTGTGACTTTTATAATTTGTCATTTAAGGTCTTTCTTTGGTGGCCTCCCTTGTCAGTCGAGTCTCTTCTCACCCGACCCATGCATTCATTCCCTGTGCTCAGCCCTCGTGCCTCAGCCCGGGCTGCACGCAGATGTGAAGTGGCCTGTACTCGGCTGAGGATTGCACATTCAAGGCTGGAGGAGCCACCATAGGGAAGCAAACAGCTCCCTAGAGCTCTCCTGTTGTAGGATAATCTTTGGGTACTCTGTGAAGACGTGCCTCGATTCTACCTCATCTGCCTAAGGCACCTTCTGAAGCGCTGAGCAGCCAGTAGATGGGCAGGAGAGGATAGGCAGGTAGGAACTCTGGGAAGAAACCAAAGAAGGCAGGATTCACCAGACAGACTCAGAGGAAGTAGGACACACTGTGCTGGGGAGAGGTAATGAGTCCTGTAGTAGAACGTAAATTATATAAATGGGTTAATTTTTTGGTTTTTGTTTGTTTGTTTGTTTTGCTTTGTTTTGATGTGGGGTTTTTATTTTTTTGTTTTGTTTTGGTTTTGGTTTTTCGAGACAGGGTTTCTCTGTATAACAGCTCTTGCTGTTCTGGAACTTCTTTTGTAGACCAGGCTGGCCCCAAACTCACAGAGATCTGCCTCCCAAGTGCTGGGATTCCAGGGGTGCACCACCACCATCACCACGCAGCTTAATTTAAGTTTTTTTTTTGTTTTTTTTTGTTTTTTTGTTTTTTTTTGGTTTTTCGAGACAGGGTTTCACATCTGTAGCTTTGGAGCCTGTCCTGGAACTCCCTTGGTAGACCAGGCT
>NC_022016.1:83502364-83503224 GCF_000317375.1 Microtus ochrogaster | reverse complement strand
AAAAGTGGGTTATGTTGGGCCTGGCCTGGTGACCCATGCCTTCAATCCCAGCACTCAGGAGGTAGAGGCAGGCCAACAGGTGGATTCAAGGCCAACTTCGTCTACACAGTGAGTTCCAGGTCAGCCAGGGCTACATAGTAAGACCCTCTCTCAAATGCGTGTGTGTGTGAGTGTGTGTATGTGTATAGATAGATCGATAGATATGTAGGTAGGTATAGATATCACGTTAAATTTGGAAAGAAAAAACAATTAGCATCCCTTGGACCGGTTTATTGAAACTGAGGTTGTCCTGCAGCCAAATTGTTTCCAGCACAGGCTGAATGACATCTTTCCAATTGCAAGGCCCTTCATCAAACCAGGAGAGATAAACACCCATGCCTTCTGCGGGCAATTCAGCACTTAGCAGCCTTGAATAGGCTCTGCTGCTGGACGGTTCAGGCTCTCTGGAACGTTTGTTTGCACACCTGGCCTTCGCAGAACATTTCCTGTGAGAGGAAGGGGAGGAAGAAGAAAGTTGATGGATATTCTCAGCATGTTTGACACCAAATGGGGTTTTGCCTCTCGACACCACATGTAAGGTCTTCTCTGCCCTAGCTTCTTCACTCTGACACAAAACTGGTGTCAACAATTTAATCCTGATCTCTCCTGGTGTTAGTGTAAACCCACAAACAAAGGCACGGTTTTGTACTTTTTTTGAGACAGGGTCTCTACATAGCCCTGGCTGTCCTGGAACTCATTACATAAACCAGGCTGGTCTAAAATGCACAAAGATCTGCCTGCTGACCTCTGCTTCCCAAGCGCTGGTATTCAAGGTGCTTGGTGCCATATCTGACACCAGTTTTATACTTTCTTTTTTTTTT
>NC_022016.1:83500249-83501289 GCF_000317375.1 Microtus ochrogaster | reverse complement strand
CAAACAAACAATCTCTTTTTATTTCAAAATTACAAATTTTAGAAGAATGTGCATTTTAGACAGGTAATAGTGGCACATATCTTTAATCCCAGCACTTGGGAGACAGAGACAGGTGGATCTATCTGAGTTTGAGGCCAGCCTGGTCTACATAGTGAATTCCAGGACAGCCAGAGCTACACAGAGAGACCCTGTCTCAAAACAAAGCAAAAAAACAAAGAAATAAAGTAAAAAATATAAATACACAGTGAATTCAAGAGAAAAACTATCTAGAAAGCTATACAACATCCTTTTTTTAATATTTTCTTTTATTTTTCAGTTATGTGTGTGTGTCTGTATGGGGGTATGTGCTCGCGAGTGCTGTTACCACCAGAGGCCAGAAGGGGAGGTTGGATCCCCTAGAGCTGGAGGTAGAGGGAGCGGTGCTGGGAGTCAGGTCCAGGTTCCTGCAAGAGCAGCACCTTCTCATTTGCTGATGCCATCTCCAGTCCCAGGAAAAGGTTCTTTTAGTTTTGGTTTCTCAAGACAGGGTCTCTCTGTGTAACAGCCCTGGCTGTCCTAGAACTCACTCTGTACACCAGGCTGGCCTTGAACTCACAGAGATCCACCTGTCTCCTGAGTGCTGGGATTAAGGTATATGCCACCACCATCTGGCATAAGTTCTTATTTTTATGTGCACGGGTGTTTTATCTACATTTACATCTGTGCACACATGCCTAAAGAGCCAGAGGAGGCCACAGAAGAGGCATTAGATCCCCTGGGACTTAAGTAGTGTAGCAGCTAGGAATTGGGTGGAGATCTTCTGGAAGAGCAGCCCGTGCTCTTAATCATAGAGCCATGGCTCCAGTCACAGAAAATGTTCTTCAGTCAGGCAACGGTGGCACACTTTTAATCTCAGCTCTCAGGAGGCAGAGGCAGAGGCAGGCAGATATCTGTGAGTTCGAGGCCAGCCTGGTTGACAGATCAAGTTCCAGGACAGCCAACGCTACACTGAGAAACTGTTTCGAAAAACAAAACAAAAAATTATTTGTTTATGTAAATGA
>NC_022016.1:83492672-83494960 GCF_000317375.1 Microtus ochrogaster | reverse complement strand
TAGACCTAAAAGGGAGACCTTGTCTTAATATAGATAAACAAAACCCCAAACAAATAACTCCCAGAACAAGCCTGCCAAGGCAACGATGGTACTCCGCTTATAATAACAGGGGCTGCCAAATCCGTAAAATCAGAGCAAGCTGAACAGACTCAGTTTGCAGGGCAGCAACATACCGAGAGCCCTTTGGGAAGCAGGGACAGTCACAAGACCCCCTCTTGTGACCCATGCACCCCACTGGTGCCACAGAACAGGGTCCAGGACTCAGTTTTCCCACCGCATGCATAGGCAGCCCAGGCTGACTCCACCGGCTTGCTCATCTGCAGGAGTCTGCAGTGGTCTCCCTTACCCAGAGCAGGCCCTGCTCTGGCAGGGAACTGAATTCCCAAGGAGATTGTAGCTGCTGTCTGTCTGGTTCAGAGCCCTGGCCGGTCCCAACCGTCCCCACACAGAATTGGATAGACAGGAATACAGGCACATCTGGGACTCGACAGACGCAGAGGGGCATGCAGGAACCAGACTCGGGGAGGGGGGGGCAGGGACAATTGGCTGTCAGACAAGACAAGGGGGACAGAGGAAAGAGGATGGACAGAGGGGCTGAAGATGGGTGAGGGGAGTCAGGGACACAGACAGGACTAAGCAACATAACCCGACCGAGAGCATAACTCACGGGAGATAGGAGGACCTGGAACAGACAGGACAGGACAGATGGCCTTCGCTCAACCCCGAGACCCGAAGCTAGAGTCTTTCTCCCCTCCATTATCCCCTTTGCTGCACAACCCTCTGGTCCTACCCAGGGCCAGCATGTAGCCCTCGAAGTTGTCACTGCTGAGAAGGTTCCAGGTGCCACTGAGGTCTGCTGGCATGGTGGGGGGTCGGCAGCCAAAGTCTGAAAGTCAGGGGACAATGCTGCCCTTATATTGTCATTGGGGTGGGAACGGGGCCAGGGTGGGGCAGAGGGAACAGCAAGCCTGGTCAGTGAAGCTGGGGTGGGGGTTGGGAAGCCCTGGAAGCAGCCTCTGGCTGTCTCTCCTAGCTTCCTTCCCCACCCGCTTCTGGTTCTGTCCCTGCTCCTGTCACACACTACCTTGGCAACCCCTGTTTCCTTTGGGACTCCTTCCTGTCGTTCAACTCTAAACACCTGTGACCCCAGAGAGTGTCCTAGGTCACCCTTTTATTCCATGACCTGGATGTTAATGACTAAAGGAAGAGTTTCAGACTCAGCACGAAGTACTGTGCTAACCACAAATAACAGTACATGCACAAGCCCACTCACAGGTATCCCAGAAAATAGAAATTTTTACCTTGCTCGAGTTTAAAAAAATTATTTTTGTTTATGTGCATATGTCTACGTGGGTGTATATCACATGTGTGCTGGTTCCAGGAAAGGGTAGATCCCCAAGAGATGGAGTTAGAGGCAGTCTGCAGCCTTGCCCACCCCCACCCCACCCCATGGATGCTGGGGACCAAATTCAGATCCTCTGAAAGAGTAGCCAGTGCTCTTGGGGGTGTGATGCCTATCTAGTGCCTGCCTTGTTTTTGAGCAAGGGATTCGTGTAGCTCAGGTGGGCTGCTAACTCACTATGTAGGCTAAAGACGGCCTTGTGAGTTCATGATCCAGCTGCCTCTGCTGGATTACAGGTGTGCAACACACCCATGCACCAATCCTGTGCACCACACCTACCTGTACACCACACCCAGTTTATATGCTTGGGCTTTAACACAGAACTTCATGGGTAAAAGCCAACTGAGTCACATTCCAGCTTCTTACCCAGTATTTCTGTGACCACTAGATTCCTAGGTGACACAGAATGGACGTCTGCAATCCTGGGGACTTTTTACTTCTGGTTTTGACTTCACTGTCATGACTTGGATTTCAGATGTCAGCCAGGTGGAGAAGACTAGGAAATGTCACACACTGTTATTCCCTCAACAGAAACTTCCTTAGCACAGTTCCAGTTACTGCTCATCTACACGACATGTCAATTACTACTCCTAACTGCACGGGAGCCTGGGAGATGTAGTCTTCAGGATGTAGTCTCTACAGCAGAGCGAGGCAGAGGAGGAGAGAGGAGAAGAATGGACTAGCTAATAGTATCAGCCATAGACAGCATCCATATACACTGTCTCCAAGACTTAGAGCCATGCTCATTCCTGTAATCTCAGAACTTTGGAGGTAGGGGCAGAAGAAACAAATCTAAGGCCATGCTCAGCTACATAATAAGTTTGAAGACAGCCTGGGTTGTATGAGATCCTGACTTACAAAGATGAAATATAAAGTGGGGGAGGGC
>NC_022016.1:83469257-83492099 GCF_000317375.1 Microtus ochrogaster | reverse complement strand
TACACACACACACACACACACACACACACACACACACACACACACTCCATGACATATGCTTGAAGATCAGAGGTCAACTTGTGGGACTTAGGTCTCTGCATCTGCTGTGTGGGTCCCAGGGACCAAAGTCAGGTCACCAGATTGGCCACAAGCACTCTCTGAGCCATCTTGGGACCCCCGAGGTTTTATCTTTGAATGGAGTCTCTGTCATTCCCAATGGTGCTATTTTGGTTTCTCCATTTACGGCTTTTATGTTTTAAAGAACTTTAATGGAAAAGTACTTGGCTTTCTTTAAAATCTCTGACAGTCACTTTCTCAGTGGAACATTCAAATACATTTGTAAGTCTTTGAAAACTATTATTTAGCTGGGTGTGTAGGCAGATGCCTAATGGAGGCAGATACTGGAGGGGTTTGTGAGTTCAAGGCCAGCCTGGTCCACAGAGTGAGTTCCAGGACATCCAGGGCTGTCACACAGAAAAACATGTATATAATTTAATGTGGATATTTGTGGGTTAACTGTATGTCTGCACACCATGTGTGTATAGTGCCTGAAGAAGAGGGTGTCAGACCCTGAAAGTGGAATTACAGGTGATTGTGAGTCACCATGTAGATTCTGGAAACCAAACTCAGGTCCTCTAGAAGAGCAGCCTTAATCTTAACCTCTGAGTCATCTCCAGCCCTGTGGATAGGCTTTATCTACATCCATCCATCCATCCATCCATCCATCCATCCATCCATCCATCCATTCATCCATCCATCCATCCATCCATTCATCCATCCATCCATCCATCTGTAGGATTTTCTTTTGAGACAGGGTCTCACTATGCAGTCTTGCATTCACTATGCAGAGCAGCCTGGCCTTTAATTCACAGAGGTCTGCCTGCCTTTGCCTCGTAAGTACTGCAAGTAAAGGCATGTGCCACTATACCTGGCCACAGAGATACTTCTTAATATCCATTTTACCTGCATCACAGCCCTGCTTGAGGTGTTCATGGTGTTCATATGTCTCCCACTCCAAGATTTTTGCATGATGGGTAATCTTGAGGATCAAGGTGGTTGGGCTGAGAAGTGTGCCTAGGAGATCAGTAAAGCACACTGCATGGGCGAGGGTTCCCAGAGAGCTGCCCTGGATGTGGGTGACATGATCCCATAGGTTATAGGAGCCTACAGGATGAAAAGAAGTCAGAGGGGAGCTACCGGGACAGGAAGTCTCTCTTTGCTTCCTGGCAATCAAGATTTGGACATATGCTCTGCCATGCCCTCCCCATTTTGATTTGAAACCCCTAATACTATCAGCCAAAAAGAAACCCCCACTCCTTTAAATTGGCCACAAACAGGCGTTTGGCCACAGAAATGAAAAGGTGACCAGTACTTGCCTCTGTTTCCCTTGTTGTCTGGCTGCCTTTTTTTCCTTGCAAGCAGAGACTGTGTTCACATCATTCACAACTAGTGTCCCCAGGCCTTGTGCTTCTGCTCGATAAACGCTTGAATGAATGAATGCATGCATGAATGAATGTGACCTTTTCCAGGGTGGGAGCAACTTTCCCAGAAAGGGCTGTTGACGCTCTTCCATCAGCTGGCTTAGGCATACCTTGAGGGATACAAAACCGTGAACTCTGCCCAGACTTCTGGAGTGTGAAAAAGGACATGAACAGAACAGCACCTACTTCCTAGCCTTAACCGTCTTATTGTTCCAGAGCCTGACCTAAGGTTGTGTCTAATAATACTCTTAGCCTCTGTGCTAGTTGCTATGGCTTTGGGCCAGTTTGAGCAAAGGTCACCTGTTCTACCCAGGACGGAACTGCGCTGAAGGGGACAGAGATTTGACTGTTCATAGGCTCCAGAATCACGTTTCTCCTGTTCAGTTCCAGGAGATTCACTCTAGGAAGGACCAGAACGTATTGCTGGAAAGGGAAGAAAATCAAAGAAGGAAGGTATTTGCCTCTGCACCCCGGGCTTAAGGCTAGGGGCTCAACTCTAAACTGTGGACAAGATGAGGCTCTGGACCTGCTCGTAGACCTCCTTCTCGATGGAAACTGGACGGGAATGGATGAGGACACTTGGAGTGGGAACTGTTATTTGATGGAATTATATATTCTCCTCCCTACTGTCAGGAAATAATACCATCGAGGGAGTGTCTTCCATTCTGGGGATAGACCCAAATTAGTTTAAGGTTAACCCAATCACCGCAAACTTCTCTTCTTTGCCAAGGACTGGCTTTAAGGATATGAAACTTCCAACGAATTTGAAGCGCGCTGTGACTTGTGACGGGCTGCTGGGAAAGATGTCTGATTTGAACGACTTTTCCCCACATCTGAGCTCGGGCAGGCAGCTGGCTTGTTTTCTGGGCCAGGAGCACCACACCACACCTTCCAGCTCCAGGGGAACAGAACTAGGACACTGTGACTGGCAGGGACCGCGATGACTCTGGTGAGTCACTCGCACAAGCCCTGCATCCTGTCCTACATCTGCGCTTCTGAACACAAAGGTCTTTATTGTTTAGGCCACTTGGGGTTGAGCTTCCTACAGTGGACAAATCTCACAAAGAGAACATAATGTCGAGGTATTTTCTCCCCTAGCAACTCTCTTGCCTTTGGTCACCTATGTGACCAGGGGGACATTCTGATTCAATGCCGTGCGTGGATCCACCGTTTTTGAGTATCTGTGTTGAACAAAATGCTACTTCATAAATACTGTTCTCTCAACAGCAGTATTGTGGCTGGAAACACATGAATTCTGTTTTGGGGACTCTGCCACTTTGAACGGTACCCCTGTAAAGTTTGTTGGTTGTGGCAAAGTTTGGACCCTAAAGAACCTACATGGACAGCTGGGGACCAACACAAGGGGCACTGAGCCCCTCAGCCTTGCTTGGCCACACCACTAAGGAAAGACATCATGTGGATCATTTCTATCTGCTGCGTTCCCATGAAGCCGGCTCTTCCTCACAGCACAGGGACAGAGATAGATGGCTTCTCTTGTGCACTTTTTATTTTGGAGCATTCCATGGTGGCCAGACCAGATTCAATGAAATCTATCCTCTAGCGAATCATCTTATGTTGGAGACAAGGTGTCAAAGAGCCCGGACTGGCCTTAAACCTCTAAGCCTCCTGAGTACTGGACTTCTAAGCATGTGCCACCACATCTGGCTACCTTCTTGTAAACATTGTGTTCAATGTATTACTGCTGACTACGGGTACGATATTCTACAGGGACTCGAGATCTTTTTAATTGCACTATAAAATGTTGGAAGGGTATGTGTGCGTGTGAGCATGTGTGAGCACATGCACACTCAGACAGCATCTAGATGACTTTGTCAGGTCTCCTGGAACTGCAGTTATTGTGAGCCACCATGTGACTGCTAGAAACTGAACTCAGGTCCTCAGCAAGTGCTCTAACCACCGAGTTCTCCATTCTCAGATTTTTTTTGTTTGTTTGTTTTTGGTTTTTGAGACAGGGTTTTCTCTGTGGGACAGTCCTGGCTGTTCTGGAATTTGTTTTGTAGATCAGGCTGGACTCAAATTCACAGAGATCCGCCTGCCTCTGCCTCCCAAGCACTGGGATGAAAGGTGTGTGCTGCTACCCAGTCTCCCTTTTCCCTTAAAGGAAGGCACAGCAACTGTAAATTCCAGAGCTGGAGAGATGGCTCCGTGGTTAAGAGCAATGACCGCTCTTCCAGGGGACCCAGGTTCAATTCTCAGCACCCACATGGCAGCACACAATCACCTGTAAGTCTGGTTCTGGGAGATCCAATACCTTCTCGTTCTTCTCAGGCACAACTGGTGCACAGATACACATGCAGGTAAAACACCCACACACATAAAGTATAAATTAAAAAAAATTGTAATTCCCATTATCCGGAGAGGAAGTTCTGGTCTTGAGGACATGTCTGCCTTTAGCAGAGCTATTCCCAAAAGCCAAGTATCAGGTTCTGTGCCGGAAGTTCACTCACAGTGTAATTCGGGGATCCTTGGGAGGGTCCCCGCAAGCCTTGCCCATGGGGTCCGAGGTGATCATAAGGTAGTAGGGTTCCAACATTTCCAAACGGGAGACACTGAGGTCTAAGGTAAGGTTACAGCAGTAACCCGTACAGCTCACGGCACACGAGATGAACTGTGTGTGCTCTGCCAGCGTCAAGTCTGATGGCTCTGCTGACTACTGTTACTGCTCAGTGCTGTCTCAACTCTTTAGGATCCTTATCTTGTCCCTACCGATTGAGATCTGGCCATCCACACAGCCAGCCAGCAGGTACTGATGCTGTGGGTGCCAGACTTTTCATCTCTGACAGCTGCTGGATGGCTTTAGTAAGATGAGTAAACATTTCTCCCTTCCTGACGTCAGATTTGGATCTGACAACTGCACAATTACTTTTTCCTTCTGTGGAAGTACAAAATCTTCCTCAAGAGAGGTGAGCATCAAACGCGAATTTTGAGGGAAATTTAGGCTACTTGAGAGACAGGCAGGCAGATCTCTGTGAGCCCTGGACCAGCCTGGACTGCATATGGAGATTTCCCATCTCAAAAATTTTAAAGGGGCCAGGTGGTGGTGGTGCACGCCTTTAATCCCAGCACTCAGGAGGCAGAGGCAGGTGGATCTCTGGGAGTTCGAGGCCAGCCTGGTCTACAAGAGCTAGTTCCAGGACAGGCACCAAAGCTACAGAGAAACCCTGTCTCAAAAAAAAAAAAAAAAAAAAAAAAAATTTAAAAGGGGAAATTATCTTTGTTTTGTTTTTTGTTTTTTCTGTAGCTTTGGGGCCTGTCCTACAACTAGCTCTTGTAGACCAGGCTGGCCTCAAACTTACAGAGATCCACCTGACTCTGCCTCCCGAGTGCTGGGATTAAAGGTGTGCACCACCATGTCCATTTGAGAAGTTTTTGTTTTTGTTTTTGTTTTTTTTGGTTTTTCGAGACAGGGTTTCTCTGTGGCTTTGGAGCCTGTCCTGGAACTAGCTCTTGTAGACCAGGCTGGTCTCGAACTCACAGAGATCCGCCTGCCTCTGCTTCCCGAGTGCTGGGATTAAAGGTGTGCGCCACCACCGCCCGGCTTCCATTTGAGAAGTTTAACTTTACCCCTGTACCAATCGCAAGACCACTTTCATAAAAGTCCACACTGACCCAGTACCACCCCCTCCTCTGGTGGCTGCTAAAAACAGGACCATCACATGTGTGCCAGACACCTAGTGAGGTTCCCAGAGACACCAACTCAGAGACACCCTGGGTGAAGTCAGCGAGGACCAGGAGGAGCCAAGATGAGGCTTTTCTACCATGTGGTGTTTGCCACACTGGCTGCTTCTCCATTAAATTCTCACATTGATTTGACTGCGGGGAAAGATCTTCAGGGCTCATTCTAGAACTCCCTAACAATGTCAGAAGCCCGTGGGGCAGATTTCTGGGGGCTACCATGCACAGTACACACAGAACCCTGCCGACTGCAGGGCTGGATCCTAGGGAAGGAGGACCTGAGCAGACAATGGCCCACAGTCCTTGGTGCCCATCATCCCCACCCGGTTGAATCCATGATTCAGGGCCAGCCTGACCCTGAAGACCGCACCAGGCACTGACTATGTTTTCCAGGAGAAAATCCAAACTGAAAAAAACAAAAAATGTGGCAAATTCCTGTAAAATTTCAATCAGTAACAAATCACGTAATAACTTTGTGTTTTAACAAAAAGCTATGATCTCAGTTATTGGGTCAGAGAAACAGCACCAGAAAAACGATGAGGCAATGGACCCTTCCTCGGCATAGGTGCAGGACATGCAGATTCACACGGCTGGCACAGAGACCACAGGGCTCTTCAGAAACTGACAGCTTCAGGTGGAGCAGCAGTCACTGGCTCCAAGGTCGAGGCAAGGAGGGCTGCTGGGGCTGACCCAGTCCACTCCTCATGTTCTTAGGAGCTTCACTCATCTTTTAATTATAAAATTATAGATAGGGGCTGGAGAGAGGGTTCAGTAGTTAAGAGCACTGCTGCTCTTCCAGAGGACCCAGGTTCAATTCCCACCACCCACACGGCAGCTCACAACTGTCTGTAATTCTAGTGCCAGGGGACCCAACACCTTCACACTGACACAGATGTGGGCAAAACAACAATGTCTATTAAATATAAATACATTTTATAAAATTATAAATAAAGGTGAAGAGGACAGTGGTGGTGATGCTTTTAATCCCAGCACTTGGGAGGTAGAGGCAGCCGGGTCTCTGAGAGTTCAAGGCCAGCCTGGTCTACAGAGTTCTGGGATAGTCAGGGCTACACAGAGAAATCTTGTCTTGGGGGAGAAAAAGAAAGAAACCCACAGAGAACGGCTGGTTAAAATATGAATGCTCTTCACCTTCATTTATTTGTTGTTTTTTGGGACAGGATTTCTCTACAGAGCCTCCAAGTGCTGGGATTAAAGGCGTGCATCACCACTGCCCAGCTCTTTGAGACTTTCTTTTTTTTTTATTTTTTTTTATTTTTTTCTTTGAAATTTTCTTAAAGGCACTGAGACATTGTCTTTGAAGCTGTCCCCAGAGTTAAAAAGAACGGTGAAGAGTCAGCAACGAAGCTTTGCTAAGACGACATCTGAAGCAGAGCCTGTCCCCACCCCCGCCTCCAAAGCGGGGTTTCAAGCAGCTACACCCAGGCAAAGCTTCACCAGCTTGGTTTTATTTCTCTCGTGCAGGTCAGCTACTGTTTAGGAATGGGTTCTCTATTGCTACTGTGTGGGTCCTGGGGCTTGAACTCAGGTTGAAAGACTTGGCAGCAGGTACCTTTGGCCACTGCACCATCTCGCCCGTGGAGCAAGGAAAACTGTGGTATAGTCTGACTTCTTCAGGGTGTACTCACAACCTTCATTTTGCAGAGCTGGAGGACCACTGGTCACTGGTCATTTTACAGGATCACTTATTTTATTTTTATAGAGACAGGGTCTCCAGCATCCCTTGATGGTCTCAAACTTGCAGGCCGTCCAGGATGACGCTGAACATTTGCTCCTTCTGCTTGTCCTCAAGCACCTGAATCACAGGTGTGCACTGCCATGCCTAGCTATGTGGTAATTTAACCCAGGGCCTCAGGCCTGCTGTGCAAGTGCTCTACCAACTGAGCTACAGCCCCAGCCAAGGTGATTTAAAGAATCCCTTCCTCTGTCTATCCTGGATAAAGATGGCTAGCACCAAGCACAAACAGCATGTCAGGTCTCTTCATAGCTAAAGCTAGGATTTTGTTTTGTTTCTTAGGAAGGGTCTATGTTGTCTAGAGTCATCTCAAACTCCTGGGTTCAAAGTGATCTCATATGTCAGCCCCTAGAACAGCCGGGGTCTCAGGTGTGCATCACTGACCTGGCTGAAGTGAGACTTTTCTTTCTTCTTCTTGTGTGGGTGTTCTCGTGCATGTATGTCTGTGCAGCACGAGTGTGCCTGGAGCCCACGAAGGCCAGAGAAGACATCAGATCTCTCGAATCTGGAGTTACAGCCAGTTGGGAGCTGCCGTGTGGGTGCTGGGAAGCGAATCTGGGTCCCCTGGAAGAGCATCGCATGCTCTTCACCTCTGGGCCATCTCTCCAGACCCTACAGGGAGGCTTGTGAATGGATTTGCTTTCACATCTGCTTCTCTTGTGTGGTAGAGCCATGGGGTCTGTTCTTAGTAAACTTATTTAGAGTAAACATGACTGAGATTTCATTTCAGTGAATCAGCTGTTATTTTAAAGAGGAATTATTCTTTTTCTAGTGACCTTATCTAAAACACTGATCTCAGCAACTGATCTGAATTTCCTGTTAGTTTTTAATCAAACCTTTAAACTTCCGTTTATGAAACAGGATGGCAATTCCTTCCCTGAGTTACTAATACTGGGTTGTTTTGAATCCACACAAGAGCATCTGACGTCAAGCAGAGCTTCATGCTGTGGAACTGTTGTGCTTAGCCTCGGCAATGTTCCTCTGCAGAGGAGCCAGAATGACCCCGGCATTCCTGTCCTCACTCTCGGAGCTGTACAGATCATGCTTTTCTATGTACTCTTGGACAAGGTCTGGCACCAAGTAGCGGATGCTCTGGCCCCTTCTGAGAGCTCTCCGGATCTTAGTGGATGAGATGTCATTGGTGATCCATTCATCCACCAGGTGGATGTTGCTCTGGTATCTCCACAGCACATCGGACTCATAGATGAATTTCTGAGCATCACTGCCGGCCCGCGTGATACATATGAGCCCATAGTTGGCTACAATTTGCGTGATGTCCTCGATCTTCCACAAGTTGGGCACACTAAAGGATTCCAGTAAATCTGCCCCACACAGCAATTTCACCCTGGGTACACCTTGAAGAGAAAACCAAACAGAGCTTCAGGGTTTCTTGTCTCTCTCTCTCTCTTTTTCCCCCAAGACAGAGTTTCTCTGTGTAACAGTCCTGGCTGTCCTGGAACTCACTCTGTAGACCAGACTGGCCTCCAACCCAGAGATCTACGTGCCTCTGCTCCTGAGTGCTGGGGTTAAAGGCAGTGCCACCACCTGACAGGTTTGTTTTCTTAATAAACACCCATACTGAAGTGCTCGTGCCTGTGCATGTGAGAAGCAGATCTGCTGCCTTCTACCCCAGAACCACTCCGTCCTTCCCAACCATCAGAATCCAGCAGCTATGGAGTAAAATAAAACTACCCAGGGGTCTCTACTGTGGAGTCTGAGCAATGGCTGGATCCTGATAAGACACCACAAACCTGTTGGTTTGGACTCTTGGGGCTTCTTTGGACTAGAATCCTGTTTTTGTTCAGCCCACTTCCTCTTCCGCCCAGGCCTGTCCAGCGAAGGTGAACTTTGTGGGTGATCACAGCTGCCAGTTGCCAGTTTCTCCTGATGGTGTCTACAAGATGACAAAACAAAAGAATGTTCTTTGGGGGCTGGAGAGATGGCTCAGTGGTTAAGAGGACTGGCTGCTCTTCCAGAGGACCCAGGTTCAATTCCCAGCACCCACATAGTGGCTCACAACTGTCCAGTTCCAAGGGATCGTACACCCTCATACAAACATACACGTACACAAAACACCAATGTACATTAAATAAAGAAAAAATTAAAAAAAAGAACATTCCTTGAAGTCAGCGTGCTCTCTGAAGCACTCTTGTGTGAGTGCTGCGACAGGGGAGTTAGTGGTTATTCCTCTTCACAACCGTCTGACCCCATCTCCTCAACTCCTCATGTAGTGATGGAGAGGAAGATGAAGACTGAAGAGATGCAGGTCTGCCGGGAAGTGGTGGCACACACCTTTAATCCCAGCACTCAGGAGACAGAAACAGGCCAGCCTGGTCTACAGAGCAAGTTCCAGGACAGGCTCCAAAGCTACACAGAGAAACCCTGTCTCAAAAAACCAAAACCCCCAAAACAGCAGCAACAATAGCAACAGCAACAACAATAATAACAACAAAAAGAGTTGCAGGTCCATCTCTCCAGCCCAGAGATGGCTCAGTGGTTAAGAGCACTAGCTATTCTTCCAGAGGACATGGGTTCAAATCCCAGCATCCATATGGCGGCTCACAACTGTCTATAGTTTCAATTTCAGGGTATTTGACACCCTCACACAGACATGAAGGCAGGTAAAACACCGATGCATATAAAATAAAAATAAATCATTAAAAAAAAAAAAGAGCTGCAGTCCGCTTGGAACAGAGTTCCTGACAGTGACCGAGAACAGGCGCTACCATCAGCCCTACTGAGAGAGGAGCTAGTTACACTGCCCAGTCTTTTAGCTTATGCTCAGCAGAACTGGGATTTGAGTGCAGCGCTCTGGACTAGAGCCTGCACCTTTGCCTACTAAAGACCACGGCCAGATCTTGTAGTGAAGAAGAACAGGGCAAGCACAGGGACTGGGAGGGGCAAGTGCCTGAGGCCGGCAAAGGAAGCAGCACTGCAGGAGCCGGGGCTGGCAGCAGGGGCAAAGCTACCCCACAGTATGGCCCACACCTCTAGAACCAACAGTGGGCAACCCTCCACGCCCTTAACCCCGCCCCAGACTAACAGTCACACTGAACATGTAAGAGACACCAGTCACCACGGGGCCAGAGAGGGACGAGTGGTGCTGAAACAAGAGCACAGTCCCCAAGGAGAGGTTTTACCATTAGCAGGGAGACCGCTTTCCTGTCAATGCTGAAAAGGAAGCCCCAACACATCCAGGTAGCTTTTACCTTCTGGCTCAATGCCCCACCCTACCCTAACACCAGCCCATGCTCCTCATGGAAACTTCCCGTGTGGCTGAGCTGCTGTGGATGAGACCGATGCCACTGTCACACCGCAGCATCCTCCAGGACCCACAGAGGTCCTGCTCTGACCGTGCAAGGGCCACTCTGCAGCCCCCAGTCTCTAACATGTGGATCTCAATGAGAAGGGTTTCTGTGGCTTTCTCTGACCTTATTCAGCCAGTCTGGAGGAGTGAGAATCCTAAGAACAGGCATTAGACAAAAGTTTTCCAGAAATCCCCTTAACTCTCTCTCAAGACTATTAGAGACATCGCTCCCTTCACTGGGCTGGTTTCAAAGGTCTGAGCACGGAGGTCTGGAGAGCCTCCTGTGTGCTCCAGGAAGCAACACACAAGGTTGGGCTGGATCCTGGGCAAGCAATGCCCGACACTCCTCCTTATTAAAAATGATAGGCCAGGCCGTGGTGGCGCACACCTTTAATCCCTGCACTCAGGAGGCAGAGGCAGGCGGATCTCTGTGAGTTTGAGGTCAGCCTGGTCTACAGAGATAATTCCAGGACAGCTAAGGCTGTTGCACAGAGAAACCCTGTCTCAAAAAACCAAAACAAACATAAAGCAAGCAAACACAAAAACAGAGAGAGAGAGAAAGCTGCTGTGAGAGGGATGTGGGCAGAGGAGCGTCTTCAGAACATCCAGCACACTTCCCTGAGCAAATCCCGAGAACAGAGCAAAGCTCAGACATTTCTAAGTTTGGGGATGGCTGGCAGGAAGTTTCCCTGATCTGGTCTAATTGAACATGGTGACGACGAGCACAGAGAGCCAGGGTCCTAAGTGGAGAACTGTCAAGTCACGTTTCAGATGGCTTCTGAGTGAACCCTGTCCCAGAGAGGGCTGCAGGGAGGGAGTCTTGACGTCATGTCTTCGGGCTGTGAACCCTGGCCTTTTGAAATAATTGCTGTCTTGAGAGGTAGGCCACGCTCCAACCTCCCCGTTAAGCCATCTCCTTCCCTCTTCCACAGCTAAGAAGACAGACGACTACAATATCCTGAGGAATTCTGTCTTTCTCCCTTCAGGCAGGAAGGCCAGGCTGGCTTCCTTTACTCTCTGACAGAGATATCTCTGAGGAACAAACATGTCAATATCTCACCCATGCTGAAAGACACTCAGGTGTGCCCGTGTTCTGCTGCTGTGCTCTGCAGCCTGGGGTAACTTGCTGTAGGAAGGAGCAGCCTTGGTGCAGTGAAAAAGAATGGCCCCCACAGGCTCATACATCTAAATGCTTAGTCACTAGGGCCTGGCACTTATTTGAAAGGATTGGAAAGGTTAGAAGGTGGGGTCTTGTTGGAAGTATAAGTATGTCACTGTGGTGATGGGGGATGGCCTTCTGTGTATGTGCTTTTTTCTTTTTTTTTTTCTTCGAGACAGGGTTTCTCTGAAGCTTTGGAGCCTGTCCTGGAACTTGCTCTGTAGACCATACTGGCCTCAAACTCCCAGAGATCTGCCTGCCTCTGCCTCCTGAGTGCTGGGATTAAAGGCATGTGCCACCACCACCTAGCTTCATGTGCTGCTTTTATTGGTTAATGAATAAAGCTGTTTCAGCCTATGGCAGGGCAGAATATAGCCAGGAGGGAAAAGATATATTTAGAGAGAGTAGGCGCAGTCAGAGAGACTTCATGTAGCTGCTGAAGGAGACAGACTCCTGGAACTTTACCCAGTATGCCACACACAGAATAATAGACATGGGTTAATTTAAGATATAAGAGTTAGCGTGGAATATGTCTAAGCTATTGGCCAAATGGTGTTGTAATTAATATATATCTGTGTGATTATTCAGGGCTGGGTGGCCAGAAAAAGAACGTGCAGTCTCCTCTGCCTACACTGTGGGTGGGCTTTGAGGTTTCAAAAGCCTGTATGCCAAAGCCTGACTCTCTCTTGGTCTGCTGATTAGAATGTAGCTCTTAGCCACACTTAGGCACGCATCAGGCACAAGATGTGCCGCTGTGCTCCCTGCCAGGACGTAATGGACCAAACCTCTGAAACTGTAAGCCAGCCCCCAATTAAATGCTTCCTCTTACAAGCACAGCCTTGGTCAGGGTGTCTCTTCACAGCAACAGAACACTAAGACGCTTGGTGACACCTCACAGACCTGACAACCAGAAGCAGGCAGAACTGCAAACACGGCAACAGGAGCGTCCAGTCCCCTCTCCCTTCCCCAGAACCAATGACGTGGACTGTAGCGGGGTTACCTGAGCACCTTCACAGTCTCCACCCACTCCTTCTGAAGACTTTCCCACGTGTCCACTTCCACCCAGTGGGAATTCTTGGTGGCAAGTTCTGCCATGATAACTCGGTGGTGGGCAGGGATGAGGCCTTTCTTCCTGTACGCATCGCCAACAGGTGAAATTATACCTTTGATAACTCTGTATTTTCCTGGATAAAGAGTTGGCTTGATATTAGGGATAACAAATCAGATTTAATGGACAGGAAGTATGATTGATGTTATTTTATAGTTATAATCCCCCCTTTTTTTAAACAAAGAGTCAAATTAGTAGCTAACTGAAACTGTGGTAAGACTCTGGCAAGATGGCTCAATGGGTCAAGGGGTATGCCGTCAAGACTGATGGTCTGAGTTCAATCCCCAGGACACTCCTGGTGAGAGGAGAGAACAGACATCTCCAACTGACCTGTGTAGCATGTCTCACCCAAGACCTGCACATGCAAAGAAACACATTCTTAAATTAGAAAAGAAACTGTACTACATATTACAAAAGTTATCATTTACAGTATTTTAAGTGTGCAAGTCTGTAGTGTTGAGCACACACATGCACACTGTACACAACCTCCACCTTCTCCAACTAAAGCCCCACACCCCTTACACACATACTCTGGGTTGGCTGACATGACTTATATTTAGAGTTCTTGTTGGTCAGAATTCCAACCAGAATTGAACTCCCTTGTTAAAAAGCCTGACTCAATTTGCCTGTTCACCTAGACCAGAGGCAGGGATCTGTCTCTCCTCACCTAGGTGCTTGACCACATCTAGCAAGAACTTTCTGGACAGTGTCTGCCCAGCCCTGCCCCACCACCCTTCAAGGTCTCACTGTGCAGTCATGGCTGCCCTGGAACTTGCTATATATATAGACCAGGCTGGTCTGACTCACAGAGATCCACCTGCCTCAGACTTGCAAGTGCTGAGAGCTCCACCATGCTCGGCCCGGCCTTATTCACATACATACTTTACAACATGTACTTTTCCTGCTGAGCTACCTCTGCTGGCCCTGTGAGGACCTGACCTTGCAAACTCCATTTTAAAGAAGGGGCTTCATCTTAAGCCATATAATGAGCTGGGGGGAGGAGAGCAGATCTCAGCTCCAGAAATGTGCTGTGATAGCAGAAATCTGAACAGACGCCCTAAAAATGGCCAATTAAGAAGATAGGGAGCAGGGCCATAAAAGTTAACGAGGTCCAGATGTTCTTGGGAGGCATCCTATCCTTGAACATACCTTGTCAGTAATTTATGGCTCTTTGTTAGGTTTTCATGCCCCAAAACTGGCCAATGCGTTCTTACCCTTACCCTATGTATTCCTCACCCAATCCCAGGACGATAGAACTGAACTCCCTGGATTGTGGTGTTTTTCCTTCCCCGGGTTCGGGGCTACACTTCCCTCACCCACTGTGTTGATGTGGTGGAGGTGGAGTCCAAACTTGAGTTGAAATAATATTAAAAACCCTCATGTAATTTGCATCAGAAATCTGGCTCTGTATATGCATTTGGGAAGCAGGAACTGGTACATACCAGTCCCGTTGGCTTTTTTGGCTAATTTTCTACGTCAGGAAACATAGGAACACACTGTGTCCAGGGTCAGGTATCACACTGAATAGTTAAATGCGTTGCTAGTCTTTTTTTTTTTTTTTTTTTAGAGACAGTTTCTCTGTGTAGCCTTGGCTGAAACTTAGTCTGTAGACCAGATTCGCTGCAAACTCACAGAGATCCACCTGCCTCTGCCTCCCGAGTTCTGGGGTTAAAGGCGTGCGCCACCACCGCCCTACTTCATCTATAGTCTTTTTTATTTTTAAATTCATTTTTTCACATTTTATTTTATTTTAAAGACTTATTATTTATTATTATACAGTGTTTCTACCTGCATGTATGTCTGCAGGCCAGAAGAGGGCCTCAGATCTCACTACAGATGGTTGTGAGCCACCACGTGGTTGCTGGGAACTGAACTCAGGACCTCTGGAAGACCTTTGAGCCATCGCTCCAGCCCCGTCTCTAATCGTAAGCTACCTGTTGCATTCATGTAGTCCTTGCCCAGCTCAAACAGCCTGAGGTGCATGTTGGTGATGGGATTGAAAGAGCCACAGGCCAGAAGAACCACATCGGTCTTCCCGGACGTGTCCATGGCGACAAGTTTGTAGCTGCCGATCTAAATGGAGACCTCTGACACCATTGCTGTCGTCTACAAAGGAGAAAGGAAACAAGCTCGTTTACAGATCTCTTGACATCCGCCAAGTTCTCCCTGCAAACAGGGCAAATACTCGACACTTCACTGATGGGGATGAACTGCAGAACTGGCTTCACTTTCTGACCTCTGTCTATATAAGCGTGCAGTTCCTACCAAGTGGAATGGGATTAACTCTATTCCTTATGATTCACTTTGCCCAAAAGAATACAGCAGAAGAGGGCATGTTAACTGAGCCTAGCACTGCGGCCATTATGTCATAGAGTAACACATAATAACATGCTAGAGGATAGCATGTCCCTAATTTCAGAATGTGGGAGAAGGACACAGGAGGAGACAGAGACAAAGTCTCATAGCCCAGGCTGGCTTAAAACTGGCTATGTAGTGGAGGATAATTTTGAACTCCTGATCCTCATCCTCTTGCTTTCGTGTTCTAAGTGCTGGGATCACAAATATGGCGTCATAACTAAGGGTTAGGTACATTTTAAAGAGATTCCATAGGCCTAAGAACATAGCACCAGCATCCTGGTTGCATCACATGGTGGAGAAAGAGAAAGTGGACAAGCCTTGTGTAGACAGGGCCAAGCCTATGCTGTGAAACAAAGTGTGATGGGGGAACTCTGTTAACCAATCACCTTTAAGAAGTGGAGCCTCTTAAGGCGTGGCTACCTGGAGCCCAGGAAGAAAACTGGGACGGACCAGGTGCTCTCTCTGGGTGACTCCTGCCAGAAAACAGAGGAACTCGGACTTCCCATTCTTGTGGTGTGAGTTTCCCCTTATAACAATTAAAAATACAATTATTTATCTTTAAGCTGGTCTGGTTATTTCCTGAATCAAGCCAAATTCAACAAAGGTGCATACCTTTAATCCCAGCACTTGGGAGGCAGAGGCAGGCGGATCTCTGTGAGTTTGAGGCCAACCTGGTCTACAAGAGCTAGTTCCAGGACAGGCTCCAAAGCTACAGAGAAACCCTGTCTCGAAAAAAAACAATAACAACAAAAACCCAGGATTTCAAAGACCCACCTCACTCTTCATCACAAAACCAGGGTCCCCAAAGCCTGCCCCTTCTAGTGTTAGCTCTATCCATTTCCCATACAAAGTACCTGTTGGAGAGCTGGAAGAAATAGAAGGATCAGAAGCTCAAAGCCAACCTGTCTCAAAAAAAGGCAGCATCTCTGTAAAACTGTGGCCTAGGGAACTGGGGTGTCCGCCAGCCCTGGGCACGTTCAAGTCAGGCTCTAGACATTATGCCCCAAGGGTGGCAGAGTGGAAGGAAGGTAAGGCTAAGAGCATGGTGTGGGGGAGTCAAGGAGCCAGCTGGGGTCCTGAAACAGAGACGGAACAAAACGCTCCCAGCCCCACTCTGCTTTGGGGATGAGCTCAGGTTTCCTTCCCCTTGGGGAATGAGGAGGCTGGTGGAAGCTGATCTCTCAAGCATACAGGAGGCAGTCTTTGTCCTTTGTCACACTGGTGACCTGTCTCAGATGTCCATCCCGGCCTCAGCAACTCAGTCATCTCACAGAGTCTCTCGACCCTCCAGCCACAGTGAGCTCCTACACTGTGGCCCGTCCCAACATGGAGGTGACGGATGGGTGTGGAATCTCAGACAGAACTGTTCTGAACGCCATCGGACCAGGGTCGCCATGATTCACTTTTGTTTGGTGCACACAGCCTACCACCTGCACTGCTGGCTGCCGAGGTCGCATCGGCTCAGGCTGTAAGTGTTCCTCCCCAGCACACTGCGTCAAAAGGCTCATTGCTTCCTGGGGTCGTCTTCAAGTTTAACTAAAATTTACTTGTAATTCACCCATCTTTTGGGTTTTAAAGACACCGTGGTGGAAACGTTAATGTAACACCTTGGAAAACATTAACTCACAACTACAGCTGTTTCAAAGAGCACCGTGACTGGGCTGGGCTCTCTTCCTCCCACTTCCGGATGCTCAGTCTGAAGCCGTGTTGGCCCACTGTTAAAGGACCTGCCCAGCCACACCACCCTCTAACAGGACGTTGTTTCTTTCAAACTAGTAACCTGAAGTATGATCCCATACTCGTTCTGATGCTGCTGCTGCAGCTGTTTTAAGCAGTGTAGATTTTGAAGGTATTGAGCCCCTTCACCTGAAGGTGCAATAATTGTTTTCTATGAACATCCGAAAGTCATTCGGCCCTACAGCTACAGTGGAAATGGCTATGGGGGAGGGGTCGGACTACTATGTAAAAACCAGCATTTGCAGCAGCTAGCCCTGATTCCCATCTGGTCTGCAGGTTGTGGCAAGCAGGCTACCTGGGTCTGTCAGTCACACTGTGGTTGACACCAGCAGGAGGCAAGGCTGTTCGAGTCTTGGTGACGTGTTCCTTTCTAGTCCCAGTACTTGGCAAGCTGAAGCAGAGGACTGCTTTAGCCTATGAGTTCAAGGCAAACATGGGGACATAGTAAGACTCAGTCTTTAAAAAAGTGATATACACTCATGTGTACATGCTCACGTGGTGGTGCTTGTCTTTAATCCCAGCACTCGGAAGGCAGAAGCAGGCAGACCTTTGTGAGTTCAAGGCTAGCCTGGTCTACATAGGGAGTTTCTGGCCAGTCAAGGATATGTAGTGAGCCCTATTTGTAAAAAAAGAAAATAGAAAAAGAAAAGGGCACGAGGGAGTGGGCATAGTCCTTACCTTGCAGAACTTTGTGAATATTGAATAAGATAGCATATATAAGATATTCAATATATCTATCCAATTCAAATATTAACTTTTTAGTTTTGCTTTTCTATTTATGCTTACTTTGAATGAATACTTCTTATTACTTGTATGCTGCTTCCTGACATTAACTACGGTAACGGAATCAAGGTCCCCCAGATTTCTCAGCGAGCTCAAAAATGGCAGCTAGGAATTTTTGCTTAGGTATTAACAGGTACGTCTCACTGGAGACTGCAGTGCGTGGCAATTCACTCTTGCCTGGTTTAAAACCCTCCCTGTGGTTTAATTAGCATGAAACAACTTGAATTTGGTTCCTCAAGGTCATAAAGGTGTACCTCCTGTCCCCTTGCTGTGCAGCCAGGTGGTGGTGCTCCTGTTTGGGATCAGCACCCTGACGCTCCAGTTCTACGTGCTGCTAAGGTGAGTCAGCCCAGGCAGGCTTATCTGCGGGGTGGTGCAGGTGTTCCTTGACATTCCCGTCAAGCCTGAGCACTGCCTGTCCCATTGTCTCTGCTCCTGTTATTGGTGGCAGTCAAGTCCACCTCTCTGCATTCTTGAAATCTCAGTAGGATGAAGGTTGAAGAGGTTTTGACAGATCAAGTTTAACTTTAACACATATTGACTTCCTGTATAAGAGACTGTGAGGGCACCAATGTCTCTATTCATGGATTCCCCAGAGGCCAGTCCCAAGGGCCTAAGTGTTAGCTAATGTCTACAGGGCCAAGGGGAAAGCAGGCACACTCAATCAATCAACTGGATTCTGAACTGATGTATGATACAATTCAGTGCTAGAGCTTAGTCATGGAGGCCAGAGATTGTCCACTAACCACCGTGGAGGCCACAGATGGTCCACTAACCACAGTGGAGGCCAGAGACCATCCACTAACCACGGTGAAGGCCAGAGACCGTCCACTAATCACAGTGGAGGCCAGAGACCATCTACTAACAATGGTAGTGGGTAGAGACCGTCCACTAACAATGGTAGTGGGTAGACACCGTCCACTAACAACTTTCATTGAGGAAACAAAGCAAACATAATCTATTTGCTTAAAGTAAAGAGTCACAATCTTAAAGATGTGAAAATTGCTCAAAAATCTGAAAACTGAGAATTCACTGGCCTGATGGGGATGCAAAGCAAAGGCATGAGCTGCTGGAATTACTCAACACAAGTCTACCACAAGAGGTTTGAACACAACACAGCACAGTTCTTTACTCCCAAAGGTCAGAATTTCTACAAAGCCCTTTTTCCCAAACCATCAAATAAGGATTAGGAAACCTCAGCATTATTTCCCAGCTTTGACGAATGAGACTCATTATCAAGCCAAGATGAAGCCACTGTCAGCGTAGTTAGGGCAGGGAGGGAGCTCCTGATGTGCCTCAGACATGGAGGGCTCTGTAACGAGTGGTGGGCGAAGGGTACCAGCCTGTGAATTGCTTTGCAGGCCCAGATCCTCCCGGCACTGCAGTCAGCCTCTCCTGGCCAACCTGGTTGGCAGCATCGTCTTCACCTTCTTCACTTTGGGTAGGTGTGCAGCTGCCTGTGGGTGCTCAGCAGGTGTCTATATCTGGTACCCGCTGTGGGGACAGAAGCAGCCAAGAGGAGGTTTCTGCTCTGGGGATGTTCACAGGCTGGCACCCAAGAAAATGACACTGGAAACTACGGTGGTTGGCTGGGTTGCAGACAATGACAGAATGTTCGCCTGCTATGTGTGATGCCCTGGGTTTGATTGGCACCATCACTAAACATGAAACAAAACCTTGAATGAAGAGACTCTTAAATTCCTTGGATAGCAGCCCTTATAGTTACCCTACAATCAGAGTGTGAAACTGAAGCTGAACCTAGTATTTCACTGGATTCTCACATTTTTCTCCTTTCTTCGCCCTCCTCATTTTTGGGGGTGGGGTGTGAGGTGTTACTTTCTTGAGATGGATGGTCTTGAATTCACTGTGTATTCCAACTAGCCTCAAACTCATGGTAATCTTCCTGCCCCTCGGCCTTCAATGCTGGGATTACACGCCTGTGCCGCTGTGCCTGACCTGCAACAGCCTATACAGTTATAATAAAGTTATGGATTTAGCTATTTATTCAGTAATAGTGTTGGGGCAGCACACTGGCTCAGCAGGTAAAGGCTGCTTGCTGGGCAGGCCTGGCAACTGGAGTTCTATTCCAGGATCCCAAGTAAAAAGAAGGAGACAACAGACTTCACAATGCTGTCTCCTGATCTCCTGCCACATATAGCCAGTGAGTGGTCCTTGTGCCCACACACAGATCTTGATTTTGATCCATCTCTCTCTTCTTAATAAATATATAAAAATAAGTCATGTTGAAAAAGAGATGTTGTTTCTGAGGTTGGGCAAGTGGTGCACACCTGTGATCCCAGTACTCAGAAGATGGAGCTTGAGGCTAGCCTGGGCTACAATAGTAAGAGTGTGTTACAAGATACAAAAACAAAACAAGGAAGAAGCGCATGTCTCTGAGCACACCGTCCCGTCCTTCCAGGCCTCATCATATTGCTTACTCAGACGGAGCCGGCCCCACAGGCTCTGAGGACAACGTTCTCAGTGTTTGCTGTTGGGTCCTTTGGTGAAGGAGCGTGCACCGTGCTATTAACAGTCTTGGCATCAGATTGTGTATGCTTTTTTATTTTCTAACGTTAATTTATCTGTGTGTGTGATTGCATGCATGCCACAATATTTGAAGGGGCCAGAGCACAATTACAGGAGCCAGGTCTCTTCTTCTATCTTTTCCATGGGCTCTAGGGATATTTGGGCTGTCAGGCTCTGCAGCACTCACTTCACCCAGGGAATCATCTCTCTGGTCTGGTCCTGGTTTGTTGTTTTGTTTTTTAAGGTTTTTTCAATCAGGGTTTCTCTGTATAGCCCTGGTTGTTCAGGCAGATTTCTGCTTCACAAGTCCTGGGATTAAAGGAGTGCACCACTATCTCCCGGCTTTAAGAATTTTAAAAGGCTCATCATACTCTGAAAGCTTGGTTACAAACAATCATGACTTTTCAATATTTACTATCTATTTACGCAGAAAATAGAAATATGCAGGCATGGAATTCCTCATCTATGCACAACGCAGCTACTTTAGGAAAGACAAAAACATCCTAGAGGCAGGAGGGAGAGCTCAGCTGGTGAAGCGCTTGCCTCACATGCAAGGCCTGGATTTGATCCTCAGAAGACAGGATGGAAAGGCTGGGTGTGCTGGTACATGTTGTAATTCCAGTGTTGGGGAGGTGAAGACAGGCGGATCCCGGGGGGTCAAGGGTTGCTAGCCTAGACTAATGGCACGAGGCAAACAGCATTCCTGAGGATGATACCTGAAGCTATCCTCCTGCTTCTATATGCAGGTTTACACTTGCACAAACATTACACCCTCACACACACATGAATATGCACACACATGCACAAGAAAGAAACTATTTTTTAAAAGGGTATGGGTTATAGCTCATTGGTAGAGAACATGCATAGCATGTGTGAGACCTGGGGTTATGCCAGCATGTTCCTAAAAACATCCCCAAATGACATTTTGGTTGTTTTTGGTGGTGATGGTGGTCTTGTTGTTGTTTTGCTTGTTGTTGTTTGTTTTTTGAAACAGAGTCTCTCTTTGTAGCCTTGGCTGGACTAGAACTCAGAGATCTACCTACCTTTACCTCCAGAGTGCTGGGATCAAAGGTTTGCATCACCACACTGGGCCAAGATTTTTCTTATTGTGAGTGATTTCTACTTTAGTAGAATTTTATCTTTTAAAAAATTTAAAACTATATCACTATTGTGTGTGTTCGTGATGTGTACTTGGAAACTTAAGGCATGGCAAGCAAGTGGAGGTCAAAGCTGACTCTGAGGAGTAGATGTTCCTCTTCCACCATGCAGTATTGAACTCAGGTCATCCGGCTTGGCAGCAATCACCTTTACCTACTGTCTTAGTTAGGGTTTCTATGGCTGGGAAAGACACCATGACCATGGCAACTTTTATAAAGAAAACATTTAATTGGGATGGCTCACTTACAATTTTAGAGGTCCAGTCCACTATAATCACGGTGGGGAGCGTGGCACCACACAGGCAGACATGGTGCTGGAGTAGCAGCTGAAGTCCTACATTCACAGGCAACAGGAAGTCAACTGAGACACTGGGTGGTGTCCTGAGCATAGGAAACCTCAAAGCTCACCCCCTCAGTGACACCCTTCCTCCAACAAGGCCATGCCCACTCCAACAAAGACACACCTCCTAATAGGGCCACTCCCTGTGAGATTACGGGGACCAATTACATTCAAAGTACCATATCCATTAAGCCCTCCTGCTGGCCCTAAAAACCCTTTTTGGTAACTATTGACAATAAATGTGACAAGACTCCTGTAGAGCACGTGCCTGTGACTGCAGAACTTGGGAGGCAGAGCAGCAGGACAGCAGACTCTGGGTAGACTGCCTACACAGATACACTAAACCAAAACCCAAAGAAACCCAGGCGGTGGAGCCACACACCTTTCATCCCAGCACTGGGAGGCAGAGAAAGGCAGATCTCTGCGAGTTTTTGTGTAACCTGGTCTACAGAGTGAGTTTCAGAACAGCCAGAGCTACATAGTGAGATCCTGTCTCGAAAATACAAACAACAAGAAGTCAAACAAAACCCAAACCAGTCACCACTGGCCAAACAACAAAGGTGCTTCTGATGGCGCTTTTTGCATTTCATACAGGAGAAAACCAGCCCTGAACTGTACTACCTGTCTGTGCTGTTGTCAGTGGGCAGCCTGGTATCCACGGGTAAGTCAAAGCACTTCCCAAGACCCATCCGGGTTAGACACTTGCAGACCCTCAAGAGAAGACCACTTAACTAGGATCATTACACGGTAAGGAGCCCTGGCTCCTCTGACTGCAGACCCTCAGAGACAACAGAGCCACACAGGAATGGGGGGCTTGGGATGGGATACAAAGCATCTTGGGGATGTAGCTCAGTAGGGAGAGTGCTGACCCAGCACAACACAGGTCCAGGGCTCAGTCACTATGCCCAGGTGGTGGCACATAGGCTGGTAATCCACACTCCAGAGGTGCAGCAAGGGGATCAGTAGTTCAACCAGTTCCTGGACCACCTAAGGTATATGATACCCTGTACTCAGGAAGCAGAGGTAGGTGGATCTCCATGAGTCTGAGGCTAGCCTGGTCTACATAGTGAGTTCCAGGAACTTCATAACAGAGAACCCCTGTCTAAGGTAAGCTTTTCACAGCAGCAATCATTAGCTGTGCAGGATTGGGCCTCTCAACATTCCATCATTATGGACAGAGGAGGGGCCCATAAGGCTCCACCCTCCCCAAAGAGCTATAGGCAGTTAACGGTTGCTGGTGGAGAGAAAGTCAGAATTCTCATTGGTGTACCCACTGGTAAGTTGCTCTTGAATTCATATTCTCTCTCTCTCTCTCTCTCTCTCTCTCTCTCTCTCTCTCTCTCTCCCTCTCTCTCCCTCTCTCCCTCTCCCTCCTCCTCTCTCACACACCTTAATTAAAGCCTCTGGGCCACAGAGAACAAAAGGAGAGTGAGGGGA
>NC_022016.1:83460737-83468931 GCF_000317375.1 Microtus ochrogaster | reverse complement strand
GGCCAAAATCCCGGCGCCAGCCCCTTAAAGAGATCCGAGTCCTTCTCCACCCCCACCCTGCCAGAAGCCAGCAGGTGTGGAAGCTACACTTCAGCACCCTCTCACAACTTTGAAGAGTTCTCTATGGCTTCCTGCCTAGACTTCTTTTTCAGGGGTGGGGATGAGATGGGAGGGTGGGAGGAGAGGGCTGTCAACGAAGCCCTCTGTGTCTCTTTCTCAACTCCAAGTCTGCAATTAGTGCTATCAGTGCAAAAGAAGCTTCCTTGAGAAGGCATGTTTTTTTTTTTTTAACGCCAAGTTCTGCTCCACCTTGACTAGACCCTGTGCTTTGTCCCGCAGTGCTTTTCTCTGGCATGGGGCTCATCTGGCTGTCTAAAGTGACCTGTCCAAAGCCAGACGCAAAGCCAACAATCTAAAGCCGGCCCGAGGGTCCTGCTGGTCTCCTGCCTCAGTTACACGCCTGGGTCAACTGAGCCTGTCCCAGCAGCACTGCCAATGCTGTTACCATCTCACAAGACTATCTTAGCTGCCACTCTACACGAAATGTCAGCTGCAAATCATGGCCACAATAGAAGCATGCCAAGACCAGCCATTGTGGAAGAAAGTTGCTTTTAAACATGAATGAGCGCTGAGGAAGTGGGAAATGAATTGGTCAAGTGACATCACAAGATTGCCATCACCAAATATACCCAAAGGAGATTGTGTTCCTGTCCATGGAAGTTAGGCTCTGAGCGGATGATGGCCACAGAAAGTAGCAGAGACATAAGAAGGGAAGTCACTTATCTCAGAAACATAGAGCGAAGCTTCACAAGGACACAGTGACTCAGACCATTCATTTCAATTTATTGACTCTTTACATTGTGGGAACTTTTGGGTAAAGAGACAGTGGATTACAACAATCTTTCACATCATTACAGCCAATTATTGTGTAGCCATGTCTGAGTTTCATTCCCATGCTGTTACAAACACTCTAACCAAAAGCAGCTCAGGGAGGAAGTTTATTGCCTCCTATTTCCAGGTCAGTACATCATTGAAGGAAGTTGGGGCACGAACTCAAGTAGGAGCCTGAAGCAGAAATTACTGAGGAATGCTGCTTGCTTGGCTCAATCATGGCTTAGGCCAAGCAGGCTTTCCTGTACACACAGACCCACCTGGAAGGGAACGGAGCTGCTCAGGGGACTGTGCCCTCCTCTATCTACAGGACAGTCCCCCACAGACACACCCACAGGCCAATCCAGTCCAGGCAATTCTTCAATCAAGTTGCTCCTTTCAGATGGCTCCAGGCCGTGGCAGTTAACAGTTACAGGTGACCATGAACCTTTACCCCTTTTCTACTTGATATGCAAACACACATTAAACCATGACCTTTCGATGTCTTGGCCCCAAAGTCTCATGTTAATATTACAATACAACCATCAGCCAACTTTCACAATTCTCTGTCTTTAAAATCTTCAATACTTTTAAAATTCTAAGTCTCTTTAAAAGTTCAAGTGTTTTTTGTTTTTTGAGACAAAGTTTTTGTCCTTGAACTCACTCTGTAGAACAGGCTAGCCTCGAACTCACAGAGACCCACCTGCCTCTGCCTCCCCAGTTTTGGGACTAGTCGTGTGCTATCACTGCCTGGCTCAATCCTATAGCTTTTTATGTCTTAAAAGGAAACAGAGACCCTCAGACATTGCCACATTCAGCTGCTAGCTCAAGTATAGTCTTGGACCCCTCTGGACTACAACTCCATGTACTTTACCTGAGCAAACACTTTGTCCCAATGAAGCACAAATTTCACATCAATGGCATTGATCTCTTATTAACTGTAGCTGTTTGCCCCAGCTGACAAGCAACCACAGATTCTTAATAGAAAGTATCACACAGAGCCATGCATGGTGGTGCAGTACACACCTTTAATCCCAGTACTCAGAAGGCAGAAGAAGGCAAGCATCTCCTATGCACTCATAGAACCTGGCAACACAATGAGGTGGGACTATCCCCAAACCCACCATCTCTACAAATGAAGACGCTGGGGCATAGAGAGGTTGATTAACCTGCCCAGGACCTGACCACTGGAGAAACACGGCTAATTCTAAAAATAGAAGTTTTTACCCATTATTGCAAGACTTACAATGGTACAAGCTATCTGTTAGTGGACACAGAAAAGAGGCCCGGGACTAGAGGTCTACAGGACTTGCCTTGTATGCAGAAGGCTCTGGGCTCAGCTCCCAGCACTGCATGAATAGGACGGGTAGTGACTTTGGGAGGTGGAAGCAGGAGAATCAGGAGTTCAATGTCATTACATCTCTAGCTCAAGGCCAAGCGGGGCTGCATGAAAACTCTGCCTCAGTTATTAATGAGATAATTTTTTTTTTCGAGACAGGGTTTCTCTGTGGTTTTTAAGCCTGTCCTGGAACTAGCTCTTGTAGACCAGGCTGGTCTCGAACTCACAGAGATCCGCCTGCCTCTGCCTCCCGAGTGCTGGGATTAAAGGCGTGCGCCACCACCGCCCGGCCTATTAATGAGATAATTAAGCTCAACACAAGCTTAATTAGGTGTAGAACATTAGGCTTGGGTTCAATCCCCAACATCACATAAATAAATAATAATGGTGGCCCAAGTGTCCAGAAAACCTTTGGATTGTGGTCCTTCCCACCCCTCAGGTTCCATCTGCCCCAGCATGTCCCTACTTGGTTCTCTCAGCTCTCACACTAAGTCCAGGCTGAAGTCCCCTAAACTCCTGCCAAGCCCACGTTTATTTAGCTTCTCTATTAGGATTCCCACTGCGGAAGTGGCTTTCTTTAGTTCTGTCTTCTACAGCGACTTTCCCAACGCATCATTCCTCCTTCCTAATTTCCTCTCAGTCTCCTGCCTCAAGATCATAAACCCAACACAAGACCCCAAAGGCACGGAAGAAAACTTGGTATAGAACTGCCCTGTCAGACAGTCACTAACCAAGAAGAAGCAATCCATAGAAGGCAGGACCTTCCCTGCACACCCAAGACTGCACACACTCAAGCCAGACACAGTGCCTGAAAGGATCATCATCTACGGAAGTAGCCAGGCAGTTGGTGGCACACACCTTTAATCCCAGCACTGGGAGGCAGAGGCAGGAGGATCTCTGTGAGTTTGAGGCCAGCCTGGTCTACAAGAGCTAGTTCCAGGACAGGCTCCAAAGCTACAGAGAAACCCTGTCTCGAAAAACCAAAAAACCCCTCTCTTCCATCTCCTTGTAGAACTGTCTGGAATAGGCTTTTTTTCCTTATCCTGTTTTCTTGCAAGGGCAAAACTCCCAGATGCATAGTGGTGACCTCAAGCCGAACAGGCCATTTTCCTGTGTTTACATTTAAAAAAATTTCTGAGAATTGTCATTCATATTACTAGAAAATTTTTAAAAATCCAAACCACTTGAGTAATGTTCAAAAGGACTATTTCTCTCCACCCATCACTCCATAGTTCTGGGAACAATACCCAGGATGAAGCATATGGTGACATACCTCCATTCCTGAGCTAGTCAAATGGCACACCCCCCTCTCGCCAGGGCCTCACCGTGCAGCCCTGGATGTCCTACAATTCACTCTGTAGACCAGGTTGGCCTTGAACTCAGAGATCTGCTTGCCTCTGCCTCCTGACTGGTGGGATTAAAGGCATATACCACAATGCCTGACTCTGAATCTGTCTCTTTTCTTCTTTCTTTTCTTTTTATTTTTTTAAATGATAAGGTCTCATATAGCCTGGGCTAGCCCGGAACTCCTGGTCATCTGGCCTGAGCATCCCAAACACTGAATTTAGAGGTGTGGACTATTGCACTCAATTTTAATTGCTGCTGTTTGGTTGAATTTTGTTTAAGACAAAATTTCAGCTGGCGGTGGTGCCTTTAATCCCAGCATTTGGGAGGCAAAGATAGGCAGAGTTCTATGAATTTGAAGCCAGCCTAGTCTACAAAGTGAGTTCAAGGACAGCCAGGGCTGCTACACGGAGAAACCCTGTCATCCTCTGCATCCCCACTCCCCAAAAGACACATTTTCATGTTCCTAGGCTGTTCTAGAATTCACTTTGGTGCCTCCAGCCTCTACCTCAGCGTATAGCACCACTCCCAGTTTGCCTGGTGCTGGCGACCAAACCCAGGGCATTATGTGGCCGAGTTACAACTGAGTTTTCTCTTCAGCCCCACAAATCTCACTGTTGCCCTCTTCCTCTTCTCTCTCCCCTCCCAATGTGAGAATCTGGCTGAAAAGTTCCCACAGTTCAGGCTTCAAGTCTGGTACCACCAGAATGAAGTTTTCTTACACCCTTCGGGGCATTCTGCCTAAGAAGCTGGCACACATTCTCATATGGAAAATCAAAGACAGCTGCATCAACACAACAGGCACACGCTTGACTCGGGAGCATTTCTGCAAAGCAGGCCGAATAGCTGTCTAGAAAGGCCGTTTCCACATTGCAACAAACAGCAATGACAAACAGCCGAGGCAAAGGGGCTTCAATACACCCCAGAGAGCGCTACGATAATTCAAGTCTGAAGTTCGTACTGACGGAATGAAATACAAATTTTAATATTGTCTTTGAACGAAGTTTACCACAAAACCCAATGCCCTGTGGATCACTATAGCACCTATTCAGGAAGATGGAATCACTCCAAAGCTTTTGCACTCAGTTCCCGGGTAACGTTTAAAGTCCATCCAGGAGATATTTTCCTAGTTCTCAAAGGCTTTGACAAACGGCTGTCAGTAAAGTGGATCTGACCTTTCCCATATTTGGAAAGAATTTAGGAGGGAAGGAGGAGTACCTCACAACGCCGGTTTTCCCCCACTGCCTCTCACCCACGTCCCTCTAAGCGCTCGGGTGCCTGCTCTCCAGACACCTCTAGAGAAGGAAACCCCCAGGGCATCCCAAAGTGTGAACTGACCCGCACCAAGGTCACAGGACATTTTACCAACTTTTTGGTTCCGAGGGGGAACTAACGAGCAAGAGTTGACTCTGAAGAACTGGTTCCAGGGACCGTTACAAAGGACTCTAAAGGCCCAGCCACTGCGCTTTCCCCTTTGCTTGGCACAATAAGGGGTGCTGGGCTAACGTTCCCAAAAACGGGTTATCCTAGGACCGCGTGCGGGGTGCTTACCAAGCCCCGCAGGCCAAACCGCCCCAGTCCTCCAGCAGACAACCTCGGCCCGGAAGCTAGCGAAGGGAACACCGCACCGCGCTTTCATTGGTTCCACGCAGCCGGAAGTGCGCGCGTCCAGCGGAAGTGCTCCTCCGGCCTGGTCCGCCCGGCCCGGGCCGTCAGGGGCGGGGCGCTTGGATCCAAACCCTAGGATCTGCTGGCCGGAGGCGGGCGGGCAACGCCAGGGCAGAAGGAGGTTGTCCGGTTCCCGATCACACACCGAGCGTTTCGTAGGCGTCGGACCCCACGCCACAGCAGCTGAGCACCGCGCCCCGGCGGGAACCCGGCCTCCGCGGGACCTGCGGACCGGAGCTGCGAGTTCGTCCGCAGGGAGGAGTTTGGTGGCCGAGGGTGCCGCTTTCCCTGATTCCTGTCCCCGGTGGTCCTGGGTCGAGAGCTGCTCACTTCCGACCCTGAGAAGGTGTGCTTTCTGCCCTTGCCTTTCGTGCTTCTGAGTTGGACAGTTTTCCTCAAGGCGTTTCCTGGGCGTTGTGGCCTCATCAGAGGAAACCTCAGAAAAAGCTACAGGAGGCACAGTCCAGGAGTTAAATGCCCTCTGTTGGGTCTTCCTAGGAGTGGAAAGTGTATTTCAGTTACAGGCTACTTATGCTTAAGGGGAAGTTATCTGGACGTCTGTAGGCCAAGTTCATCATAGCAAATAAAACTACTTAATAGTTTCCCTTGGTCTAGCCAACTCCACCCCTCGGTTGTAAACCCTATGAACAATTACGCTTTTCTCAAACTGACGACACTCAGAGCTTCCAAAGTTGGCGGTTTGTGCAATCCTAGAAGCCCGATCAGCATGAATGAATGTTCCCCTTCCTCTCCAGCTGACAGTACTGGAGGGCCATTTCTGCAGATTTGAAGAAAATGCACTTCTGATCTTTATTACTGGGTGGTGCCAGTGAGTTAAATCTTCCTGTCATAAATCTGTAGCGTGTGGTTAAAGCTTTTTAAAAAGCCTCAGTATTCCCTGAAATTTATTCAGAATAACTTTGCTTCTTGAGACTGAATTGCGGCTTCGGGATGTGGCCTGGCGGTAGGGGGCACACCTAGTATGCTGGTTCTTCCCATTTCCCCCAAAAAGAGAGAGACAGATTTTTCTATTCAACAGTAAAAACTTACTGGGCAGGGGATTTTCTTAATGGTAGAGTGCTTGCTTAGGCACGAATGAGACCCTGAGTTCAATCTCCTGCAAAAAACGAAAAGAAAAAGGCTGGGCCTGTTGGCGTATACCTGTAATCCTAGACATACTATGGTCTCTTCAGTTTTGTTTTTTGGCTTGGTTTGGGTTTTGGTTTTGGTGTGGCACTGGCTGTCCTGGAAATCACTCAGTAGACCAGGCTGGCCTTGAACTCAGAGTTCCCTCGCCTCTGCCTCCCAAGTGCTAGGATTAAAGGTGTGCACCACCACTGCCACCGCCCAGCATTTTATATTTTCTTAATTTTGAATTGTACTGGTATGTTCAGTCTTCTTAAGTAACCAAATCCAATGTACTCCATGTGGGTTTATCATTCTTATAGTGATTAAAATGGCTTCCAGAGGGAAGACAGAGACAAGCAAATTAAAGCAGAATTTAGAAGAACAGTTGGATAGACTGATGCAGCAATTACAAGATCTGGAGGAATGCAGGTAATAGTATAATTATGTGTCATTACTCTGTTTCTGATGGAGAGAGTTCAAGCTCCATGGATGTGACTTTGGTCTCCTCTGTAGTGTTCTACAGCACTCTGCCTGTGGGAAAAGTAAACTTCTCATAAAGCCTGGGATGTGGAAGACTTAAAATATTCCTGGAAATAGCTAAGCTTACGTCGTCTTTAGTATTTAAAACAGCTCTGTCTAGAATGAACTCCTGGCTAATTGCTCAAAATGCTGTGATTGGGCTGTGGGCGTTCCTCTGCGGATGAATGGGTGCCTAATACGCCAGAGGCTTGGACTCAATTCCCAGCATCAAAGAAGGGAGGGAAGAGAGGGAGGTTGTACACTCCTATATCCCAGCACGTGTGAGGTGGATGCAGGAGAATCAGAAGCTCAAGGTCCTTCTTGCCTACATTGTGAGTTTCAGGCCAACCTGACTGTATGAGACCCATTTCAATAAAGCAGAAGAAAACAAGCTATTAATTGTAGTTTTTTATAGCCTCCCAAGGATGCTGTAAATATGGAAATGAAAGAGACAATGTAGTGCTTGGCCTAAAGTAAGTGCCCCGTAAATGGTAGCTGAGCATGTAGAGCTCTTGTTACTTGTAGTAAATATTTAATAAGCAGCTTGTTTGGTAAATAAAAATAGCCTTTTACTCAGCTGACAGGTGTGCCGCTCTGCTCGCCAGTGGGCACAAAAGGTGCTTCCCACCATTGATGAGACTGAAGCTAACAGCAACCATTTACTGTTATTATAGATGCCAGGCGTTTCCTTCTTAATGAACACTTAGGAAAAGGCACTATAGTGATCTGAAGTTGTTTAGACAACTGAGGTTTGTCCCTGTTCATGCCTTGCCCGAGGTTATACAACTGGTCTCTTTAGGAGAAGGTACTGTGTGCCTAAGCATGCCTCCTGGGGCAAGGGGAGATAACACACACTCAGCCCCTGGTTCAGCCACAGTGAAAGACAATGGAGATGCCAGTAGCTCGACTCTGTGGACATGTGCCACTCCAGCTAGTACTCTCCTTCAGCCTTGCTCTAGATCAAGTACTGAGGTTTTCAGGCTTAGACGTGTTTTCTGCACTCTGATGTAAACTGTGCTTCAGAGAGGAGCTTGACGCCGACGAATATGAAGAAACTAAAAGGGAAACTCTGGAGCAGCTGCGTGAATTCAGCGACTCCCTAAAGAAGATTATGTCGGGAAATATGACCTTGGTCGATGAGCTCAGCGGCATGCAGCTGGTAAGAGGAATTGACCAGTCGAGTCTTCTGTGCATGGCTTGTTGTTTGCTTCTTTGTGAGTGTATTTCAGATAGAAAATGTGCACTTCGAAGGCCAAGGACTGAGCTCTGTGGTACTGTACGTGCCTAGCAAGTACAAGACCCTAGATTATTTCCCAGCATCTCAAA
>NC_022016.1:83459600-83460192 GCF_000317375.1 Microtus ochrogaster | reverse complement strand
AAAAAAAAAAGAAACTGATCTCAAGCACTAAAACCTATTAACTAAGACTCATTAGTCCAATATCGCAGATGTAATTGTGTAGAATGTTTTGGTTAGTTTTTGTGTTCCTGTGTTTCCAGGCTATTCAGGCGGCTATCAGCCAGGCCTTTAAAACACCGGAAGTCATCAGATTGTTTGCAAAGAAACAACCAGGTCAACTTCGGACAAGGTTAGCAGAGGTAAAGTTTCTT
This sequence comes from Microtus ochrogaster, assembly GCF_000317375.1. Classification (NCBI taxonomy): domain Eukaryota; kingdom Metazoa; phylum Chordata; class Mammalia; order Rodentia; family Cricetidae; genus Microtus; species Microtus ochrogaster. Next base: position 83,459,962 of record NC_022016.1, on the reverse strand, counting down.
CACGTTGATCCAGTTGCTGTGTGTCTTCCAAGCCCGTGACTGTACTGATTGTAGTAGCCTACTGTTTACAATTTGCTCAGTTGGTGTTAGAGCCACAGCCCTCAAGTTTTTGACAGTTTGTACCTTGGACAGTTATAATTCATAATAAATGAATGTTTTAACAGCGTGTGGCTATTTAAATCTCCCCCAGCCACTTCCCTTGGCCTCCACCTTTAGTATTTGTCCTTCATATCTGAGGCCCTAGTAACTCGAGATCCTCTTTGGAATTCAGCATCAGCATTGTTCCTGGGTATGCACTGTTAATCTTTTTTTTTCTTCAGATTTCTTTCTAATTTGGTTTTTTTTTTTTTTTTTTTTTTTTT
>NC_022016.1:83454206-83455920 GCF_000317375.1 Microtus ochrogaster | reverse complement strand
CACATGGTGGCTCACAACCATCTGTAATGAGGTCTGGTGCCCTCTTCTGGCCTGCAGACATACACACAGACAGAATATTGTATACATAATAAATAAATATTTAAAAAAAAAGGTAAAGAAAAAATTCCTGTCCTATAAAAATGAAAGTGTTTAGGAAACAGTGGAAGCCGTGAGTCTCGGCAGTGGTCACAGCTAAGCAGTGTTTGTGCTGTGTGTTCCAATTCAGAGCCAGCAAGATGGCTTAGTGTGTGGTGGATCCTTGGAGCCCATATCAAGGTAGAAGGAGGGGACAGACCCACAGCTGTCCTCTGAGCTCCACATGTGCACATGGGAAGCACACACCCTACATACATGCACTCACACTCAGTAATAATAATCTTAAAATGTATTAAAACTGGGCTGATGTGGTAGCTTATGTCGGTGGCATTAACATTTAGGAGTCTGAGGCAGGAGAGTTACCCACATGTTTTGAAGTCAACCTGAACTACAGAGTGAGTCAAAAAGCAAAAATGGAAAGTAAAAACTGTTCTAGGCCAGCAGGATGGCTCAGTGGGTAAGGCCACCAAGCCTGACAGCCTGACCTGATTTGATTTTCATCTCCAGACCCACCTGCCACAACTTGTCCTCTGACTTCACACAAACGCCCAGGCATGCACACTCACACACAAGAACATACATGTACGCACATGCACACATACATACACACAGATAAACAATGAAGGTAATTTTTTTTTAATTTCAAAAACTTACCTGATGGCACTTCTGTCGTGACATTTCAGATTATTTCTATAGTTTTTTATATTAACCAAGTAGTTTTGTTTTTGTTTGAAGAAGTAGGACTGGCTGGGCGGTGGTGGTGCACACCTTTAATCCCAGCACTCGGGAGGCAGAGGCTCTGTGAGTTCGAGGCCAGCCTTGTCTACAGAGTGAGTTCAGGACAGCCAGGGCTGTTAGAGAAACCCTATCTCAACAAACCACAAGCAGAACAAAAAAACTAAGAAGCAGCACTGAAAAGCTGGGTTTTCTACACAGACTGCCTTTTGCTCATGTGTACACGCCTTGCCTTTGCTCTTTAGATGGACAGAGATCTGATGGTGGGGAAGCTGGAAAGAGACCTGTACACGCAGCAGAAGGTGGAGATTCTCACCGCTCTCAGGAAGCTTGGAGAAAAGGTCCTGACACGCAGTGTGATCGGCTGATAGAACATTTGTGTTGTGCTTGTTACAGAACGTGCTGCGATGTGGTCTGGAGATCTAAGAAATTAAGAAGAATGATTTTAGGTCTATTTTAAGTGTGTGAATGTTTTGTCTGCTTGTATGTGTGTACGCTATGTGCATGTGTGCCTGGTGTCCAAGGACGTCAGCAGACAGTAGTGGATCCCCTGGAACTGGAGTTTGGGTTGGTTGTGAGCTGCATGTGGGTACTGGGAATGCACCAGGCTCCACTGCAGGAGCAGTGAGTGCTTTTAACTGCTGGGCCCGCCCCAGCCCCTAAGCCTTCCTTACTGTGGGCCCAGGATTTGTTTTGACTCTTGCTCTCACCCACTGCACTTTGTCTCACCTGTGCAGCTGACGGACGATGACGAGGCCTTCCTGACAGCCAATGCAGGTGCTGCGCTCAGCCAGTTTGAGAAAGTCTCCACAGACCTAGGTGAGTGAGTTTCCTCTTCATTCCCTCTCCCTTCCCATTTCTTCCCCTCCCCTCCCCTCCCCTC
>NC_022016.1:83450812-83453976 GCF_000317375.1 Microtus ochrogaster | reverse complement strand
GGGGGAGGGAGGGAAGGAGGGATGGAGGGAAGGGTGATCAAACCCATCACCTTGTGCTCGAGACAACATAATGACCTTTCTTCAAGTTTAAAGTGACAGAATTATTTATATTTACTTTTCTTTCTGTGTGTCTGTATGTGCATGTGTTTGTGGTATGAGTGCTGGTGTCCGAAGAGGCCATATGAAAGCCTTGGGTCCCCAGACCTTGAGTGAGCAGGTGGTTGTGAACTACCCATGTGGGTACTGGGAACTGAACCGGGATCCTCCGGAAGAGCAGCCAGTACTCTTAACCGTTGAGCTATCTTTCCAGCCCAGAACTGTTTTCTTCAGAAATCCTTTAAATTAGTTATATTTTACAGTTCTAAAAAGAGATTTCTTTTTTATGTATGTGTGTGTGGTGTGTATGCACACGGTCATGCAGATACCCACAGAATGGAGCCTTAGATCCTGGAACCTAGAGTTAAAGATGTCTGTGAGCTTTCTGATGTGGGTGCTAGGGTCCAGTTCAGCTCCTCAGATAGCACACTAGCCATTCTTCACCACAGATCTGACTTTCTAGCCTTTCCTTTCGTCCCTTTTCTATGCAGGCTCTTACCAGGGACCCTCATCTGGCCTTGAACTCAGCATCTCTCTGCCTTTACCTCTCAAGTGCCAGAACCATGAGCATGTACCACACACTTAGCCCCAGTACTCTAAAAAAAATAAAATAAAGCAGATGAGTTTTCAGAAAATTACATGCCATGTTGCTGGAAAGATGGTTCAGAGTACTGGCTGCTCTTCCAGGGGACCTGGTTGAATGCCCAGCACCCACATGATAACTCATAACCGTCTGTAGCTCTGGTTCCAGGGGCTCTGGTGGCCTCTTCTGGCTGTAGGCACCAGGCATGCACAGGTGCACATCCACATGAAATAAATTGTTTGTTTTTGTTTTTTGAGACAGGGTTTCTCTGTAATTATACTGTTACGTTCTGGCTGTACTGGGACTCACTCTATAGATCACGCTGCCCTCAAACTCACAGAGATCCTCCTGCCTCTGCCTCCCGAGTGCTAGGGTTGAAGGTGTGCTCCACCACCGCTCGGCTTCCCCTTCCCTTTTCTTGAGATGCTCCTTTATTGTGTTGTCTAGCCTTGCCTTCACCTCTCAGCTGAAGTCATCCTCCTGCCTCAGCTGTCATATAGCTAGGACTGTAGGCACACACCAACATTCTTAGCTGTTTTTCCTTTTTTAAAGAATTATGTATTTTAAAAATGTACATGTATGAGTGTTTTGGTTCCATGCATAAGATGTCTTGGCGGTCCATTAGAGTGTGTTGGGTCCCCTGCAACTGGAGTTACGGTTGTGAACTGATGTGTACGCTGGGAACCAGACCGCGGCCCTCTAGCAAGTGCCCTTAATCCCCAAGCACTGGCTTCTTAGCCCCAGTATCCCCAGCTTTGCAGCTGACTGTGTTCAAATACCTTTCAGCAACATGTAATTATAACAGTAAATGAGGATTTTACATATTTGCCTTCAAACCTAGAACTGAGTTAGGATTCATCACCAGGAAGCCACTCGTGTGGCCGGAGTGTTTATGGAGGGGTAGGAGATCCAGATGGCAGCCGACTTTGTTGAGGTTAATGCATCTGATTTCTGTTCTGTGTCTTTGTAGTTCTTACCTGGGACTGTAATGCCTTGAAATAACCTTTTTATTTTGTGTCTTTTCCTTAGGCTCTGGAGATAAAGTCCTTGCTCTGGCAGGTTTTGAGGTTGAAAAAGCCAAGAAATGACATTGCGGCGGTTTGGTGCCACCAGCCCCATCGTAGCTGCACATGGTGCTTTCATCCTGAGGACTTGGAGGCATTGCGAAGCAGTAGAGATTCTCACAATGCCCAAGAGCAGGTGACACGGAAACAGTGTGGCTTCTGTTAGGTCCTTCATCCTAGAAGGTCCTTGTCCTTCTCTGTATGGGGCTCCCTTCAATGACCCTGGGCTTGTTGACACACAGGACCTGCTGGACTCTTTCTGATGGTTCCATCTATTACGACGCCTTGTTTAGTGCTGATAGTGAAAGCTGTAAGCTAGTGATTGTCTTGATTCTCGTCTGCACGCCTTGAGGAGACTAGACTGGTACGGTGATGTCACTAGCCCTCCTGTGTCTGTAGACTTTTAGAAACCTTTTCATTTTCCCACGAGGAAACCAAGACGCAGAAGGAGCATGTGATCTGTCTAAAGTCACATTAGGGACAGAGCTATGGCTCTGACTCAGGTGTCTTGACCCCTGGTTTTATTTTTTTATTCTATACTGTTTCAGTTTTTTTGTCTTTGTTTTTTTGTTTTACTAATTAACTTGTATTTGTGCAAGTTGGCGTCTATGAAAATTCCGTGTCCTAACCCAGAGTTGAGTGGACACTGAGGGGCTGTTCCCAGCCTGTGATGGGCAGCATGAATGGGCCCATTGTATCTCTGAATTTCTAACAAGCAACAATGGGAGGCCCTGTTGAGAGCCTCCTGAAGTAACTTAACCTCCTGCCTTGTCTCGGGTGGGGAAGCAATAGGAAACGGCAGCCCCAGGCTCTCTGAGTGTGACCTCTTGCCAACTCTGAGGGTGGTAACAGTAAGTTACTGTGAACTGTGCAGTTTGGGAGAAACACAAACCTAGTTTCTCCCTGAGAGCAGTGACTCTGCACGGGCAGCCACACAGCCATGTCCTTACATGTACCTTCCCAGGAGTCCTTTCTTTGTTTCTCACTGGTTTTTTGTTTTGGTTTTGGTTTGTTTTTTTGCACTTTCTACAAATTAAAAACATTTTTACTGCTTCTTATAAGCTTAACTCCACCAGGTGCTGTGCTGCCTGGACAAACCAGGGAACCTCAGCTGTGTAGATGCCTTATTTGGAACTTGTAATGTCTTTGGGATTTTTTTGAAAGGGGTGGGTCTCTGGGCCAACCAAATGGCCCAGTAGGTACAGGTGCCTCCTGCCAAGCCTGGTAGCCCAAGTTTAATCTCCAGATCCACCTGGTAAAGGAAGAGAGCTGACTTTTACAAGTTCTTCTGACCTCCACATATGTGCCATGGCCCATATGTGTGCACACATACACACACATACCCACATACACACACATACCCACATACACACACATACCCACATACACACACATACACACATACCCACATACACACACAT
>NC_022016.1:83444985-83450712 GCF_000317375.1 Microtus ochrogaster | reverse complement strand
CACATACCCACATATACACACATACCCACATACACACACATACCCACATACACACACATACCCACATACACACACATACCCACATACACACACATGCCCACATACACACACATACCCACATACACACACATGCCCACATACACACACATACCCACATACACACACATACCCACATACACACACATACCTACATACACACACATGCCCACATACACACTCAATAGGTAAAAGAAAAATTGTAAAGGGTTCTCTCTGGGTTGGAGTCCTAGGCTCAGACTCTTCTCTGGCCTCAGCCTCCCAAGAAGCCGTTTCTGTGGATGAGTGCCGCTGTGCCTCACCAACAGGCTGTCTCCATTTGTTGTCTACTGACGTCAGTCACTGAAGGGCAGCACACCCAGAAAGGCTGAGCACCCGCTGTGACCTACGGCTTGTGTGTAGGGCACCACCGTTTCGTAGCAATGAAGCTCATGTTAACACGGAGGTCACTGTGTCATGATATAGACTCAGTAGCAGTACGTCCACAGTGCTGTGCAGTTCCCAGCCTAGTGCCAAGTCATCCTTTTATTCCATCACACCCCCCCCCCCACAGGAGAACCTTGTAAGCAATCACTCCAAAATGCCTTCCTCCCAGCCTTCCAGCATCCGCTGGTCTGCTCTCCTGTCGCCTGGCCTTATCTCTCTGGATAGTTCACATGAATGGATATGTGATTATGCACTTTGTGGCTTTGGTATGTATCTGGCTTCTTCACTTCATACAATATTTTAGGGCTAACCCACAGTGTAACACACTTCAATACTTCATTTCTTTTTAATGGCAGAATAACACTTCTCTGTATAAATACTGCCTTTTGTTTAGCGTGTGTCTGATGAGCATCTGTGTTCTCGTCACACCCTCAGCTCCTGTGAATGGTGCCGCTATGAAATGTCTACACAGGCACTTGTTGAATGCCTAGTTTTTCAGTTCCCTTTGGGCAGTACCTAGTCACAGAATTGTGATGTTATTTTTAAGCCCTAACAAGATGACCTTATGCCTCATGATCCCCCAGTAAACCTAGGAATCTAAGAGTACTTTTCATCTGAAAGAGGCTCGTGTCAGTCTGGAACCCTTAATCTTGGTGACCTTTAAAATTGTTAAAGAACAGCACCAGGCCACACCTGTAACCCCAGTACTGGGAGGCAGAGACTGGGGGATGAAGAAGTTGAGACCAACCAGGGCTTCCTGGTGAAACCTATCTCAAGTCAAAAAGCAAATCAGACGACCAGATCAGCGTAGTGAGGCCCTTACTGCTCATCAGATCCACCTCCTGTACTTACAGCTATTCTCTATTAGAGGACGCTGGCGTCTGTGCTCACCTCAGTTACTTCATCCTTTTCTCTTTCGGTTTTTGGAAACAGGGTTTCTCTGTGTCACAGTCCCAACTGTCACGGAACTATCTCATTTTGTAAACCAGGCTGGCCTCGACCTCACAGTGCACCACCACACCTGGCTCAGTTACTTCATCCTATGGAGCCTCCCTTTCTGCAGGCCTACCTTGTACCTTAGTACAGACTAGCATTGGTGCTAACCCACCGGTCAGCTGCTCAGTTTAGCACTGTTTGACATGTGCTTCCCCAATGTCACGTTCACCAGGAAGTTCTGTGCAGTGCAGTTATTAAATACTCGTAAGCCATGTCTCCTCATTTGCATACTTTTCCAATCTCTGTAACTTGGATGGTCCTGTCATACAGCACATAGCCTCTTAACATTCTTATGTCAAGATGTTTTGGGGAAAGTCCTGCATTCAAGCCAGGTGTGGTGACACCCACCTTGATCCTAGCAGTGAAGAAGCAGAGGTTGGCAGGTCTCTGAGCTCCAGGCCAGCCAGGGCTACAATCCAAGACCGTGTCTCAAAATAGATAAATAAATGTCCTCATTTCTCAATGAATTAAGGCTGACGCAAAAAAAATCAGTTCCAATGAGTGAGTGTCTACGTGAGCTGTTGGTGAGATCAATAAAACAGATTTTTTTGTTTGATCTTGTGAACTACAAAACAGGTAGGTGGTTTTCAAGGAGAAAACCAAGGCCTCGTGGGGGGAAAACACCTTGCTAGCTTTGACGGTTAGAGTTCACTGAAGGCAGCATGCCAAGGAAAGGCTGTCGCAGTGAATAGCAGACATGGTGTCCTCCTGTAGACATGATGGGCAGTTGGAATCACCGTGGAGTAAGTGATCCCGGCCATCACCACAGCGGTCACTCACCTTCCTGGCTGCTGTTTGTTGTGTTTGGTTTTTTTTTTTCTCTGTATTTTTTCTATTACAAAGACCTTTCTATTACTTTGCCTCTCAAAATGTTTTTCCAACATTAGTATGGAAATTAAAACTGCCAGCATTTCACACACAGACTCCCAGGAACAAATTGGGCCATATAATTACTTCCATTCTATCTGGCTCTAAGAGTCAAAAAAGATATTAGAAACTGGAGAAAAGTGTTCAATATTTCAGGCTTCTATAAACCAGCTGAAAGTATGGCTTTTAGTAGATAATCCCCAAATGTATGTCACTTATGACACTTAACTCACCTCCATTTTGATGTTTTTCTCACTATTTCCATTGACCTCACAGTATAGAAACCATGTTGCTGGCAGCGCCTTGAACACAAAGGGTCACACTCTTCCCCGCAGATCTAGCAGCACTTAACGAGGTTTGAGTTGGAAGCACCCTAATGTTGTCATTTGTATATAGGGGTTTCATTGCTCACAGCCTCTGTCAGCTGGCTCAGATACCTGGAACTGGGGGTGGATCTCAGTGGAAGAGCACTCACCATACATGCTCCAGACCCCTTTATTGGAGAAGGAGGAAGAGAGAGAGAGAGAGAGAGACAGGTTTTTTTTGTTGTTTGGTTTTGTTTTTTAATGAATGTAAAATTTCGTATCAAGCCAGTTGGTGGTAGTGTACACCTTTAATACTAACACTTAGGAGGCAGAGGCAGGCGGATCTCTGAGTTCTAGGACAGCCAGGACTACGCAGAGAAACCCTGTTTGAAAAGAAAATTACTGTATCAAAAGAGCACATCCAACACTGGTGCCGTCCTCAGGAGAGTCTTCGTCTCTTTTGAGTCATGGTCTCTCACTGACCTCAAGGTCAGTGTTTAGGCTAGACCAGCTAGGGACCCCAGGCACCCACCATTGTCTCCCTAGTGCTGGGATTAACCAACATGTGCCACCACATTGGGTTCTGTGTTCTAAGACTGGAATTTAGGTCCCTGTGTTCAAGACAACCAATGTACTTACTGAAGCATCCCTCTAGGTTCTGGCCCTCCCTCCCTATTGTGTGAATGACAGCAATCCTGAAAAGGGTTATTTCTAAAATCATGTATCAGCCATGGATTCTCTGCCCCAATTTCTAGCAACTGTAACCATGAACTTCTGGTACATTCTCCAGTGCCTCTGATGAAACCATGTTCCAGACATTATTTCAACACGAGTTAAGAACGTACATTCTCAGATGGGTGGTGGTGGTGCACACCTTTAATCCCAGCACTCAGGAGCCAGATGCAATCTACAATAGAGTTCCAGGACAGCCAGGGCTACACAGAAACTCTGTCTCAAAAAACAAAAGGGTGTAAGTTATCTTTTAAATTTTATTCATTTGGGTTTTTTTAGACAGCCTCCAGCCCAGGATATCCTAGAATACACTGGGTAGCGTGCTGGCATTGCAGGCATGCGGCTCCACACTGCCTCATGAGTGCTGTCGGGGCTGGAGGGATGGCTCAGCACCCAATAGCACTGGCTGCTCTTCCTGAGGACCTGGGTTCAACGCCCATCACCCACATGGCAGCTCGCAACTGTAACTCCAGTTCCAGGGGAATCTGACACCTTCACACCAATGCACATAAAGCTAAATAAAATAATAAAAAATGTAAAAGTGTGCTATCAAGCAGTCAGCTCTTATTTATTTTTATCACCATCAAATTGCCATATTATTTGAGACTATACTATAAGAGGAGTTTGTTTAGGGTTCTGGTAAGATGGCTCAGTGGGTAAAGGCACCTGTTGCTAAGCCTGACAACCTAAGGTCAGTCCTGGGGACCCACATGAAAGCAATTAACGTCAATGATAAAGAGACAGGTAGTTTAGGTCAGAGTAAACGTTTGCCAGAAATGGATTGTAGCTCATGGCCATGTCTATGGTTTGTCCATGGCCGTAGGAAATCTGGAGCTTTGCTGTTTTATCTTTGGAAACAGTGGCCTTTTGTTAGAACCTGAAGTTCACAGCTAGTTGATCCTGAGTCTTGACGAATGTACCTTAGGTCTACTTTATGAAGTTTAGACCTACTGAAATACCGTCTCATGTTTACTCTGAGCATCTGTTCTCTTGGAGCACACACAGCCAACCCTGTCCCTGGTCTTGGCCTCACGGTGCCTCCCTCAGGCCATCTCCGAAAGTATGAGCGGCTTGTTCTGTGCCAGTAAATAGCAAGAGCAAAATCCCACATAAAGATTTTAGACAGACACAGTGCTCTCAGGAAGTCAAAACATGGACCCTGCTCTGCATCTCAAAATAGACACCTCTCGGGCTGGAGAGATGGCTCAGTGGTCCTGAGTTCAATTCCCGGCAACCACATGGTGGCTCACAACCATCTGTAATGGGGTCTGGTGCCCTCTTCTGGCCTTCAGGCATACACGCAGAAAGAATATAGTATACATACATAATAAATAAATATTTTAAAAAATAGACACCTCTCTTCAGGACATCAGACGGCCAGCAGAACCCTCCAGCTCGGCATTTCTGACCACCTACTGTGTGACTTGTACCAGAATGGGAGGTACATTGTGCCAGAGTTCTTTGGCTTTGGAGAGTCTCGCCCTGTGTATTTATGAAACAGTTCCAGGGAGCAAACCTCAGAGAGCACACACACATACTAGGCAGGTGCTCCACGTTTGAGCTCTACCTCCAGCCCTGCAATTCTCCTCTGACCCTACTCCCACCCTTCTTTCATACCTGCTTTTTAAGTTTGTGTGCGCGCGCACCATGGTGCACACATAGAGGTCAGAGGACAACCGCCAGGAGTCAGTTCTTTTCTTCCACGATGTTGAGCACCACTGCTGAGCAGTCTCTCATGACCTGACTGACCTCAGAATTTCTATGTAGCCCAGGCTAACCTCAGTGTTCTTGCTTCAGCCTCCTGGGTGCTGGGGTTACAGGTTTACTTCCCATTCTCTGACTTTTCAAGGGCCTCTGTGCGCTCATAGGTGTTTTGCGAAAGGCTGCTTTGAAGCTGCAGTGTGTGCATTGTGTGCAGACTAGGGAGATGGCTCAGTGGAAAAGGGTGTTTGCTGTGCACACATGAGGACCTAGGTGTGGATCCCAGCACACCGTGAAAACCAATGGGTATGGCTGTGCAAGCCTGTAACCCCAGTGCCGTGGGGAGCAGAGATAGAAGGATCCCTCGGACTTGCTGGTCACCAGCCTAACTCCATGCTCACTGCGATCTCAAGCGTGATAGAACAAGACTCCTGACATCCTCTGCTGACCCCCACATGGGTGTCCACTCACACACGTACATACATCAAACTATAAATGCAAAATAAACCAGCGTGGTAGCGTAAGCCTTTAATGTCTTACCTCAGGAGGCAGCGGCAAGAGGATTGCCGTGAGTTTGGGGACACACTCAAACACTTGGCTTACACAGTGAGTTCCAGTACAGCTAGGGTTACACTGAGACCCTGTCTCAAAAGATAAATAAATA
>NC_022016.1:83443309-83444360 GCF_000317375.1 Microtus ochrogaster | reverse complement strand
AAAAAAATACTTGGTAAAACGATGACACTGTGTCTGGCTTAACTAGGGGCATGCATGTTGAGAGTCTAGGTGTCTGAAGGGATGGGAAGGTCTTGGGCGACACTGGAGCAGCCAGTGCAGCCCACAGCTCACAGCTCTGTCCCTCCAGTGGTACCCTCTCCTCGAGGTGAGGTGAAGAGGGACTTTCTGTTATATTTCCTCTTAATGATGCAAATGAGCTTTAAGAGACCTCACCATAGCTGATAAAGAGTATGAATGGGCTTGTGGGGTTGTCTCAGCAGGGCGCCATTGGCAGCAGAACCGGAAGGCAAATTAAAACTAGTTCCTTTATCTCTTCCAGCCCCTGCAACCCTTCTAGTTTGCTGCTTCTGAAAGGCAAAGGAGCGGAAAGGGCAGCTCCAAGTTGTTTTTACAAGTTTGTGTCACCCGTCTGCAGGCTCAGAGACTCCCTGCCTCCTTCCCTGCGAGCCTCAATCCTACTACTGCTTTTCTGCTAGTTAGTGAAATAAGCGTCCCTTTCTGTCCTGTGCGTACTTAGTGGCCAATTAGTCAGAAGAGCAGAAAAGCTCCCCTGCTGTGCACTGTGCCAGGGGCGTGAAGAAGCCAACAAGGCGTTGCTGCTGTGACTACTTTTCAAGCTCCTTTATCTCTCAGGAAAGGGCTTCGCTGGATCTGGTCTCCTCCCTGGAGCCTGGAGCTATTTCAATCTAACTACTCATTAAAGTCAATTTAAGATATTACTGAAACCTTTAGATTCTTTACATGAATCACCTCTACTTGAATTTGGTTAAAAATAGCTCACTTTCACAGCTCACGGGCGCCCTTCTCCAGCAGCCTCAGCCCTCAACAGAAATATTGATATCCAACAATACTAGCTGCTTATTAAAAGCCCAAGCTGCCAGGCATGGTGTCATGTACCTACCTACACTCCCTTACCTCAGAAGTTCAGGCCAGCACAGACTGTATGTAAGACCTCATTGTTAAGTTGGGAGCATAGCCCCCAGCCCCAAGCCTAAACCTTTGTATTTGGTCTGGACTCCAAATCCCAGCA
>NC_022016.1:83440856-83442644 GCF_000317375.1 Microtus ochrogaster | reverse complement strand
AAGACCAGCCTGGTCTACAAAACAAGTTTCAGGATAACTAGGGCAGTTACACAGAGAAACCCTGTTTCAAAAAACAGACAACCCAGCATCTGAGCCACAGGGGCAGGAGAATCAGAAGTGTTTTTTTCTTTAGGGGGACTGGGAGGCGGGGGTTGGTCCTTGGTCACACAGAAGAAGCTCAAGGTCATCCTTGGTCACGTACTGAGTTCAAAAGCAACCTCGGCTGTGAGAGACCAGGTCTTAAATGTGGGTGTGTTAGGTGGGATGTGAGCTCGAGCCACGTCTTCTTGGGAGGTCAGAGGATAACTCAGGGTTAGGCTCTCTCTGCCTGCTGCGTGGATCCTAGTATTGAACTAGATATCAGACTTGGTGGCGTGTACCTTTAATCACTGAGTTACCTATCTCTCCACGCCCTGTCCCTACTCTCTCCTCTGTCTTAGAAAACAACAAGAGGAACAGGAAGCTCCTTGACTATAGCTGCTTTGAGAAACTGCAGTATTACACAGAGAATTTTTTTTTTTCACACCTCCTCCCTTGGGTGGAGTATGCTTCCTTGCCTGGTCGCTTGTTTGGGCTTGGCCATGAGACAATTGGCCACTGGAATGTTTGTGGTTCTGGCTCCTGGAAGGAGCTTCAGGGAGCTTTCACTATTGCTCTTACTTTTCTGCCGTCCATCCTTGAAGAATATGGCTGACTAGCCCCTGGGCTAAAGAGATGTGGACACGTGGAGCAATCCTAGTCCAGACTGCTTCTGAACCCTCTTGATCCAGCCCAACCAGGCAGAGTGACTGGCCAGCCCACAGCCTGAAGCCTGACAATTATAGCCCTTGAGAGAGAGAGAAAAAAAAAAAAAAGAGTTCCTAACCAGCAAATGTCAGGTGGCTGTTGTGCTAGTTACTTTTCTATTGCTGTGTCAAAACATCTTGGCCGAGTAGGGCAGTGGTGATGCACACCTTTAATTCTAGCACTTGGGAGGCAGAAGCAGGAGGATCTCTGTGAGTTCCAGGCTAGCTTGGTCTATAGAGCTAGTTCCAGGACAAGAAGAGCTGCATAGCAAAAACCCTGTCTTGAAACACAAGCAAAAAAGACTTAAACTTCTATTAATTTTTATTTGGGGATTTTTTTTTCCTTTGCTTTGGTTTGCTTTGAGGCAGGGTCTCAGCCAGGCTGCCTGTAAACTTGCTATATAGTGAAGAGGGTGACCTGAATTGCATCCTCCTGCCTCAGCTTCTGTAGTGCTACCATATCCAATTCAAGTGTAACCTTAAATGTTACCTTCCTAAGAATGAAGGATCCTGATAGAGCCTTGACCCTAATACAAGGTTGTCTTCCTAGCAATAGTTCAGCCTCCGTAGCTTAGCTACAGTTACAAAGAATCACTCTTTGTTCTTCTCATTCACAGGCGTCATACCCACCAGGGGGGCAAAGGAAATCTAAGAGATTTGCTGCCTTAACCCCTGCCTCCTAGGGTGCTTGTACCTGGGAAGAACTCAGTGATTGTTCCTAGAGTGACTGATAGAGACGAGTTCATGTCTGGACCCTAGAGAGCTGGCTCAGTGTTTAAAAGTGTATAGTTCTTGCAGAGGACCCAAGTTCAGTTCCCCAGGTGGATCACAAACACAACTAACTCCAGCTCCAGGGGAATCTAAGGCTTCTGGCCTCTGAGTGCCAGCTCACACATACCTGTACACATAATTAAAGATAATAAAATATGGGGCTAGAGAGATCCCTCCCCAGTTAAGAAGGCTGACTGCTCTTCCAGAGGTCCTGAGTTCAGTTCCCAGCAAC
>NC_022016.1:83438520-83439818 GCF_000317375.1 Microtus ochrogaster | reverse complement strand
AAAAAGAAAAAAAAAAAGGACTGGAGAGATGGCTCAGTGGTTAAGAGCATTGCCTACTCTTCCAAAGGTCCTGAGTTCAATTCCCAGCAACCACGTGGTGCCTTACAACCGTCTCTAATGAGGTCTGGTGCCCTCTTCTGGCCTGCAGGCATACACTCAGACAGCATATGTATACATAATAAATAAATTAAAAAAAAAAAAACAGGCTCAGGAAAAGACACCTGCAAAGGAGACAGTCTTGTTGGCCTCAGAGGCCGGTTAGTTACAGTAATAATGAGAGGTGTCAGAGTGCTACTGAGCTAGAAGCGGTAATACAGTAAGAGGAACATCACTAACAGCAAAGAGGCTGGCAGCCTGGGAAGGTTAGACCATAATCGAATTGCCTGTGAGTTTCAGACAAGTGACAACAGCCCTAGAATATGAAAATAGCATCAAAACCGTGCCCCCTTTTTGGTTCTTAACTTTAAAAATAGTGTGAAAGCTTTTGAAAGACGCTATTCTAAGTACCACAGGATGTACAGACAGCAAGTAGAGTCTTATAGGATTTGATTGTTGAGTTGAAATTCTCAGCAGAGCCTGGTGGTACGCACCTGGGATCCTGGCACCAGGAGGTGAGAACAGGAAGATCAGGAGTTCAAGGGCATCTCACAAAGCCAGGAATAGCGCGGCTGCTGTAGGAGGATCGTGAGTTCAGGGCTATCTCACGAGCTCAAGGCTCTCGAGGAGCTAGGACTGCTTATTGCGCAAGCATGAGGACCAGAGTTCAAGTCTGTAGTGCGAATTCTAGTTGGTCTTTATAATACAATCCCTGAGTCAGGTATGAGGGGTGGAAGCTGAGAGATCAGAGAAGCAGAGCAGCCAACCACTAGACATACCTTTTTCCTCTATCAGTGCTCAGGCCAAAGGGGCGATCCCGTCCTCAGACTGCATCCTCAGACTGCATTCTCAGACTGCATCCTCAGACTCACTGCATCCTCAGACTCACTGCATCCTCAGACTCACTGCATCCTCAGACTCACTGCATCCTCAAACTCAATGCATCCTCAGACTGCATCCTCAGACTGCTTCCTCAGACTGCATCCTCAGACTCACTGCATCCTCAGACTGCCTCCTCAGACTGCATCCTCAGACTGCCTCCTCAGACTGCCTCCTCAGACTCACTGCCTCCTCAGACTTCATCCTCAGACTGCCTCCTCAGACTGCATCCTCAGACTCACTGCCTCCTCAGACTCACTGCATCCTCAGACTGCATCCTCAGACTCACTGCATCCTCAGACTCACTGCATCCTCAGACTGCA
>NC_022016.1:83435107-83438110 GCF_000317375.1 Microtus ochrogaster | reverse complement strand
CCTGGCCTCTAGTGGCTTAGCTCTGCACTCTGATCTTCAAGCAAGCTTTATTTGTTAAAACACAAATAAAATCTCACCACACAAATCCACAGCACCCACACAAAAAGAGGGTGTGCCTACTTGAGCCCATAGCCCCAGTGCCCTGCAGAGCAGATGCCTGCGGATCCCTGGGCTTTGCTAACTGCCAGGCCATGAGAAAAACGTGGCACTCTAGATTCAGTGAGAGACCCTGCCTCAAGGAAACAGAGTGGAGATTGAGCAGGACACCCAATGTCTTCCTTTGGCCTGTACGTGGGCACACACGGGTGTGCACCCTACACATAAGTGTGCACACTCCGTACATACATACAGCACATGCATAGACAAATCTCACCAACATTTCATGCCCTTTCTTTGCTATCATAAAAGGAAGCCTGCTGAAGCAATTTTGTTTTTAAGTTCTACTCTGTCCACGATATTTCCAAGCATAACCTAATTTGTCATTTTTTAAAGGGAAAAAGCAACAGAAAAAAATATTCTTTTGCTGGTATCATGATATATTTCTCTGGGCACTATAGCTTCTGTTAATTAAAATGATTTAAACAAAAGATCCAAGAGTGTAGCTTCCATTAAAAAAAAAATGGCCTGTGTTGACTCTAATGTTCATTGCTTAAATAATTAATAGTCATTACTGCCTGTCATGTAGTACGTGGGAGCAGAGTGAGTAAGCTCAGATCCCCGCATATCTGCACCGTGCCTGTCCCTTCCGCATACGCGTTTGTGTGAGGCTCATCATTAGCAGACTTGGGGCATAGAGGCGCACCCCCAGCTGTGACTATTATCAACTTTTAAAAAGCAGCCTCTGGTTAACCAGCTGGGAGGCAGTACTGGCAACGGGAAATAACTTCCCGTGGAAATTGTAATGAGGAAACAAGGAGGCTGGGTTGTGGAGAAACAAATTACAAAGTTCGTTTAGATTGAACAATCTCCGCTGGACAGAATAAAATCTGGCTGTCCCAGTGTGTGAGGTGAGAGGGCAAAGTTAGACCTCAGTGGTATAAATCCCAGAGGACTCTAGCAGAAGAAACCCGAGGCACAGGAGGGTGTTGTCTCGAGGAGGCTGGCAACTTCTACCATCTTGTGAGGGGGACATGCAGAACAAAGCTACAGATAGTAGCAACAGGCTCTGGGCTTGTTTCTCACTCTATTGAACGGTCTGTATCCCTCACTGTGGCCAGGAAGGAGTTGCTTGTCAGCCGTGGTCCCTTCGGCCTCTCGGGATACTCTGACTGTCCCCCAGCATCTACGGGTCTGCAACTCAGTTAGCTGTGTTCTAGGAGGGAGTCATGGCTGTGTTAGCCCTCACAGAGAGATTTGCTCCTAGGGATTATCTTTTTCTTCAGCCCTTAACTGGACAATAACCAGGGTCAAACGGTAGTAGACAGACTACATTTCAAGGCAACAGGCCGAGTGTATGGATCCAAGGTGAGATCTCAGTTGCTCTGTCTTTACCGTGATTAATATGTCTGAAGCTGCGCCTGCAGTCCAATACAGTACATTCTCAGAAACATGCAGGTCTACTGAACTACCAGGCTCAGGAATGAGGTGTGATTTCTTTTCTCTGACCCCTAACAGGTATATCAGGGCTTTGTGATGTGGTGGGGAACGTACTTATCAGATGCTGTGGAGACCAACGAACGCTCTGGGAGCAGGCTGGCAGCTAGCCAGGTGGTCACAGCTGCACCTATTGCACTCAGAATACAAAATATGTATATGCATTCATCTACAAAATGCTTTCATCATTACTTTTAATAATTCCTTATTATCTCCAAAGGAAAATTGGTGGAATTTTTGCCAAGGCACACCGAGGAGAATGGAACATTACTGCCAGTCTTTGTCTCTTGTGCATTTGGCCTCCAAATATCTGTCCTCTGAAAAGTTAAGAGCCACGCCAAATATAAGCAGATCACAGGCGTAGGAACCAGAACGAAAGGTAAAAACACAAACCCGTGTGTGTGCATGTGTGCGTACATATTCCTTGGTGCACATATTAACGTCAGAGGAGGATTGTTGAGCATCAGTTTTCAGCTTCCAGTTTGTTCAAGGCAGGGTCTTTTATTCAGCTATGTGTACAACAGACCAGCTGGCTGTGACCTTCCAGGGATTCTCGTGTCTCTGCCTCCTTACCAGGGCTCTAGAATTAAACATAAACCAACATGCCTGGCCTTGTATGAGTTCAGGGAATCAGGTAATTCTTGCATAGTGATTGCTTTGCCCAGTGAGTCACCTGTCCAGCCCTTGTGAGTGTGTGCATGTGTAGGTGTTTGCGTGTATACGTGTGTGTGTGTGTGTGTGTGTGTGTGTGTGTGTATGTGTGTAGTAGAACTTTTGGAGTTGATTCTCTCTTTCCATGTTTACACGGGTGTAGGATAGCAAACGCAGGCGATCAGGCTTGTGAGGCAAGTACTTTTACCCCCTGTGCCACATCAGTGGCCTTCGTTAGCATTTCTGAGACAGGATCTCACTTCCATAGCCCAGGCTAGCCTTCAGCTCAGTATGTAACTGTGAGGTCTCACAGCAATCCTCCTGTTTCAGCTTCCTGAAGTTACAGATGTGAGCTACCATGCGTGGCTTGCTATTATTTGTTAGTTAATAGTTGTTGCATTTAGATTTTTTGAAAATTGGTTCATCCCCTCCTTTTGTAATGCTGGGTCCATCAAATTCAGTGCCTTGTTCATGCTAGGTAAGCATGTCACCACGGAGGTACACCATGGGATGGTGCTGTCCACATTTAATCCACCTAGTCCAGATGATACCTTGCAGACATGCCCACAGACTTGTCTCCAGGGTGATCTGAGACCCTGTCACATTGACAATCAATATAAACATCACTGTTGATTTATATAAATTGGTTATCTTTATTATCTTATGTTTTTTCTGTTTCTGAATCTGTTCTGAGCTGTGTAACTGGTGCCCATCCTGGCACTGAGCTTATGTTCTTCCTGCTTTTGCTTGGCAACAGCC
>NC_022016.1:83433942-83434517 GCF_000317375.1 Microtus ochrogaster | reverse complement strand
GTGTGTGTGTGTGTCTTTGCACGTACGGGAGGGGGAGCTGGTGTGCCATGCAGCGTGAGTGCACAAGCCAGAGGGCCACTCTGCGGGATCTGTTCTCTCCTTCCACCTCTGTGTGAGTTCTAGGGCAGGGGGAGGAGGAGGGACTCAGGTGGTGGAGCTCGCACATGAGCACCTTTGTCTTCCATTCATTGCCAATTCCGAAAGCTTAAAGGAAGACTTCAATTGGTCCACATTGTGTCATGTGTCTCCCCTACTTCAGGGGGAGGTAAATACTGGAAGGGGCAGCCTCACGAATGCGCCAGAGGGCTCAGGCTAACTTCCCCTGGGAGGGGAGATGGCTTGGGGGCTGTCAGCACTGACAAATGCTCCTGTTTCCTAGGCAGAGGGTGGAGGCAGAGCGAATCTAAAGTCACAGTGCTGCCTAGAAACGCAGATTGCTCAACTCTGAGCCCATGGGGTAGTTGAGAGACTGACTGTATTGATGAACTTACTGTAATTTTAAACTATAAAAATAATACAGGGGTCTGGAGAGATGGCTTAGTGGTTAGGAGAACTGGCTGCTCTTGCAGAGGACC
>NC_022016.1:83431340-83433545 GCF_000317375.1 Microtus ochrogaster | reverse complement strand
AAAAAAAAAAAAAAAAAAAAAAAAAAAAAAAAATCAAGGAAACCTCATCAAGTGTTCCTCAGCTCCACATTCTGTGAGAGACACTGACTGACTCACAACAAAACAAAAACCATAATAGAAGAAGGTGGAAAGTAATAGGGGGAGATACAAGACTTGACATCCACACACATGTGCACACACAAACAATACGTGCACATATAACTGTTGTATAGCAGTTTCCTCCAAGATTATAACCTGTCTTTGTAGTGAGCTCCTTAAGATACAGGATGTTAAGCTGGGGCAGTGCTGGGCATATTCTTTTAATCCCAGCACTCAGGAGACTGAGGCAGGTGGATCTCTGTGAGTTCAAGGCCAGCCTGGTCTACAGAGTAAATTCCAGGACAGCTAGGGCTACATAAAGAAACCCTGTCTCAAACAAACACAAAACCAACCAACCCAACCAAACAAAAAAAGACATAGGCCAGGTGGTGGTGGCTCACACCTTTAATCCCAGCACTTGGGAGGCAGAGGCAGGCAGATCTCTGTGAGTTTATTTTATGAACTAGTTCCAGGACAGCTAAGGCTACACAGAGAAAACCTGTCTCTGAAAAACAAAACAAAACAAGACACAGGATGTTAAAGTGGAGTTGAAGCACCTGTATGTTCCAAGGGAAGGTGTAATATTCCATCCCACAGCTGACCACATTAAGCCCAGGAGGTAAATAATTCAGTGGCTTCAGGAAGTTCCTGAAATTGATCAGATTCACTAGGCTCCTCTCTTCCTAAGCATATATAGGCAGTAAGGCCTGCTGAGCTGCCTAGAAGGGGCATGGGCTGCTGAGCTGCAGGGAAAGAGCTGCCTGCAGATTGTGCAGTGTGTCCCAGGTTTCCAGCTTTTGTGAGCTGATACTCACAGGATGATGTGGGTGTGGGTGATACAGCTGCTTTCGAGTCATTTCTGTGCCTGTAACTTCACCCATGCTCCTGGAAGTAACACCAATAAGATTCATTTGGTTTTACCAAGTTGGATTTAGGTAGATAGTTGGCCTGTAGTTAGCACCCTGTCTGAGAGGAGGAGGTGCTTGCTTAAGGCTCCCCAAGAATAGTGCCATACAACAGCAATCCACAAAAGTTTATTGTATTTTAATTTTTGTCTTTCTTAACTTTATTTTCAAATAGGAAATGCTTCAGAAATTTGTATGTCTTCTTTGGGCCGGGGCCATGTTGATTCCTATATCATTTCAATTTTAGTATACAACTTTTAATTAATAATTTATACAGGTGTATACCTGTTTTATGTCCACCATGTGTAGTGCCCATGGACACTAGAAGAGGGTGTTGAATCCCCTAGAACTCGAATTTCAGTCATAGGTGGGCTACCTGATGTGGGTGTTTGGAACCAAACCCAGGTCCTCTGCAAGATCAGTTAGTGCTCTTAAACACCAATTTTTTCCACAGCTAATTTTTATTTTTTCAATTATATGTATATGTGATATATTATATGTATATCAGAGTGTGGTTTTGTACATGTGAATGCAGTGCTCACAGAGGCAGAAGAGGGCATTGGATCCCCTGGAGCTGGAGTTAAGGCAGTTTGTGAGCCATTTGACATGGACACTAGGAATCACTAGGTCTTCTGCAAGGGCACTATGTACTCTTAATCACTGAGTCATCTCTCCAGCCCCTCCCAAGAGGAAGGGAGAAATGTACAGAAGAGGGCGGAATAAAGAACAGAAGACACTGGAAGGCAGAGAAGCTGTTAAGGAGAGCCTCTGAACTGACAGCACCCTTTGTAAACGGTGGGTCAAAACATTTTAAACCAGGGGCTGAAGAGATGGATGGCTCAACTGTTAAGAGCACTTGCTGCTTTTGTAGAGGACCAGAGTTCAGTGTCCAGACTCACATGGCTGCTCACAACCATCTGTAACTCCAGTTTCAGGTCAGATATACACACATTACACAAACATGCATGTGGATACACACATAAATCTTTCAAAAAATAAATACTGGAAATGAGACCACACTTAAACATTCTCGTCCATTCATTCATTCATTCATTCATTCATTCATTTATTTATTTATTTATTTATTTATTTATTTATTTATTTATTTATTTATTGGTTTTTCGAGAACAGGGTTTCTCTGTGGCTTTGGAGCCTGTCCTGGAACTAGCTCTGTAGACCAGGCTGTCTCGTCCCTTTAAAAGGATGTGGAATACCAAAAGCA
>NC_022016.1:83423253-83430596 GCF_000317375.1 Microtus ochrogaster | reverse complement strand
AAGCGCGAGGCCGAGCCGCGACCGCAGCACGGGGTCGGCGCTGCGCCGGGGCACGGGGGAGCCGCTGGCCCTTTGTCTCCCGGGGAGGGGCCGTGGAAGGCACCTTCGACCCCGCCGAGACCCATCGGGCCGGCCCCGCTGGCGCGACGCCCTGGGCCTGGACCCGCCGTCCCCACCACGGCCGGCGCTGCTACCTCCCGCCTCAGACCCCCCTGCTACCTTCTTCCCTTTCCTTTGGGGTTCTCCCCCTCCACAGGTGTCCCAGTTGCTCACCCTCTGGGCCCGTGTGCTTGACATCGCCTGTCCACCCTCCTGGTCCCATTGCCCTGTCTCCTCTTTACCTCACGTACACCCCTCTCCCAGCATCCTGACTCTCCTTGTTTCCCCTACTAAATGCTGCCAAGGTCTCTCTGGCTGCCCAGCCTCCCTTCCTCCCTCTGTAGTTTGAATGCACTGTCCGCTCCCCCAGTACCACCTCTCCCTTGTGTTTTTAGAAGATATATGTGAGAGACACATGGCTCATGTTCGCAGGGTATTTGTGAACATGAACCTGCAGGTTTAACCACTTGGACCTCCAAACTGCCCTTAACCCCTCCTCTTTGCCACCCCATTAACGATGCACTTCCCTTTCTCTTGAGCCTGGAGCTCTGGACACCCTGCCTCTTGAGGCCCTGCAGCCCTTGCTTGTTCCTGTGTATGGAACTTGTCTGAGCAGTATCTCTGTAGAGTTAGCTTATGGGAAGGCCCAGGGGTATTGTGCTGGGCACAAATCAACAGTTTTATAAATAATGGGACGTGTGGCTTGCAGCACTTCCTATCTGAGGATCTAACTATGCCCCTAGCTGTTAATTACTTTGTCTCCTGTCGCAGATGTCAAGGAAGGATGCCTAGATAACTGCTGGGTAAATTGAGGCACAGATATGGTATAGGAGCTGGAGGCAAGTCAGTTTTTCTTGAGATTTACTTCTCAAGTGCGTTGGCTTCTGGTTCCCTGCTGCAGCCACTGGGCTCTTGTTCCTGGCTGGAACCCTGTGATAACTGATCTCTTCTGCCATTAAAGTGTTCGGAGATGCCAGAACTTCCTTGGATTCAAAGCAGGACTTTGAATCACAAATAAAGGTGCCAACTGTTAAGTGCCAGTGTGTCATTCATGGCTTCCTGGTAGAGTCAGTGTGGCCCATGTGGGCAGAAGTCACTGCTGTGAGATGGAAATTCATTCACGAACTCCATGCTCTGAGGCTTACACAATCCTTGTCTTCTGGGAGATGACATTCCAAGAAGGAAAGAGGACAGATAATAATGAGTAAATAAGAAGGTGGCTAAAAGTCATTTCAGTGTTAAGTGCTGAGAAGGGGCCAGAGCACTAAGAATCGACGACAGCCTGGATGTGGTGGCGCAGCATTTGGGAGGTGGCGGCAAGGAGATCAGGAGCTCAAGGTCAGCCTGGGCTTCTTGAGACCCTCATAGAGAGAGGGAGGGTGTTGGGAGAGAAAGGAAGAACCTGTAGGTTAAAAGAATACATTTTGTAGGTTATAGTATATTATCCAAAGAGTTAGAAGCCATTAGAGTCTGTTAAACAGAAAAGTATTAAGATATGATCTAAGTTTTAAAGGATTGCTCTGGCCGCCATAAAGAGACAGAATTATGGGGTGTGGAGGTGGAGGAAAGGCACTAGTTGATTGTTGAAATTGCCCAGCTAGAGATGATGGTGATCTTGCATCTGGGTGATGGTAGTAAAAGGATGGAACTAGAGCCAGCCCTGTTTGTTCCTCCCACCCCTCTCCACATGCGCACACACACACACACACACACACACACACACACACACACACACACACACACACACTCTACTTGGTGCAGGGAGCCAGGAAGCAAACTCTGAAAAACAGAACTACAAGTTCCATGTAGCGTAGGGAACGTCTCCCGATCTGACTTTGCTCAAGTTGAGCTCAGCAGATCTTGTTGAGGCTCTGCTGTGGGTCAGGCACTGTGTTAGACACACTCAGGTATGATGCCGCTCCTGCCTTTTGCAGTCTGGTGGACTCATGACTTAGCTCAGAGAGAAGTCACCATAGTACAGCAGTGTGCTCATGGGTGGGATAGGCTACCCCTGTGATGGAAGAGAGCTTGTGGGCTTATAAATTAGAGGTGGAGGAGAGAGAACGCATTGGGCTTCCTTCCCATATCCAGCTGCAGCATTTAAATGGAGGCATTAGTGCCCTGCCTGTGTTGTGGAGCGCTGGACAAAGACACTGAAGGGGCTAAGAATGCAGCTCGGTTAGAGGAAATGTGTGAGGCTCTGGGTTTGGTACCCACTACTCCCAGATTAAGAAATTTGTCTCTGAGCTGTCTGAGGCCAGGGTCTCCACTGGAATTGTCTTTCAGTATTTGAGGTCAGTGACCTTTAATCCCAGCCCTTGGGAGGCAAAGACAAGCAAATTTCTGTGAGTTTAAGGCCAGCCTGTTGTACAGAGTGAGTTCCAGGACAGCCAGGAGCTACCGAGAGACTCTGAAGTTACAAAAAAACAAAAACCAAAAAGCAAAATCAAAAGTTTAAAATTTTGGAAAAGGTGAGGGGAGAAAGAAAAGGAAAAGTAGTAAGTTAGGATGGTTTATTACAGCGAGGGAACACCTGAGTGTCATGAACTCGAGCTATTTAACAGAAACTTGCTGTATGCTCCTGTAATTCTATATGTCACAGAGGCCTTCGGAGGTGACATGTGTGGGCAGTGGGGACCTAGGGGCTGGACTCTGGAAATCCCGTAGCAGGTTGTGCCTTTCCTTTGGTGCCTGTCATGTTGTCTGTTTCAGCTTCGTGTATACATATATGTGTCTCGGAGCTGTCTGAGGCCACGGTCTCTACTGGACTCATCTGTGTCTTTCACAGTGTTCGAGGTTGGTGACCTGCACAGAGTGTAAAGGTTGATGGCCAGCTTTCTCATCAGACTGTGCTTTCTCAGAGCGATCTGAGGAATCCCAGCAGGCTGCCGTTGACTGTGCTCACTGGAGAGAGCAGCTCTTCCTAGATAGGGCTGTTCTCTGTCCAGCCCTGCCCCCAGAGAACAGCTGCCGAGGGTGCTGACCACGGAGTTATTTAACACCCCACAAATATGAGATGTAGCTCTTAATTAGAGCGCGAACTTTATACCGAGACTCTGGGCTTGGATCTTGGTTCTGCCGTCTTTGACTCTGCGAGCTTCAGAACATTATTAACCTCTCCATGTCTGAGCTTGCCTCTTCTGTAAAGTAGTGCTTTTTCCCTTGTGGAGTTGTTGAAAGGGTTAAATTAGTGAGCCCTATTCAGTGCCCAGGATGGCACCTTGTATTTAGTGTTCGCTTCATTGAACTGCTAGCTATTGTTTCGCTTTTTAAAGGACTGGGGCTGGGGAAATGGCACAGATGGTGAAGTGTTTGCCATACAAGAGTAAGAACTGGAGTTTGGATCCCCAGAACCTACACCAATGCTGGGTGGGTGTGGTGGCCTGCTGTAACTCCCCAGAGTAAGCCTGCTAGCCAGACTAGCTGCAGGAGGCTTTGGCCTTGATTGAGAGACCCTGCCCCAGTGAATGAGCAATAAGATAATCCCAGGCATTAACTTTGGGTTACCTCATGCATGTACACACACACATAAACCTCCACACATGGAAAACATGCATGTACATGCACACCACATACATGAGACTGGAAAAAGAAAGTTAATTAGTTTGGTTGGGGCGTGTGTGCGTGCCCGTACAACACTCTCGGGAGTTGGTTCTCCCTCTTTTCTGTGGGGCCTGGGCTTGAACTCAGGTCACCAGGCTTGCCAGGCAAGTGTTTTCACGTGCCGAGCCTCCATCAGCCCTGTTATTCCAGTTTTCTTTCATCTATTTCTTACTTCCTGCAAGAATTTAAGCTCTTTGAGAGCAGAGTTTGTCTTTGTTTATTATTTATGGTCCAATTCAGCAGACGCTCGGTAAATCATTGTTTAGTTGAAGCTGGGCATGATGGCACACACCTTTAATCCCAACACACAGGAGGAAGAGTCAGGAGGATCTTTGTGAGTTTGAGTCTGAGGCCAACCAGGGAGGACCACATAGTTGAGACCGTCTTTCAAAAAAGAAGTAAGCCGGGCGATGGTGGCGCACGCCTTTAATCCCAGCACTCGGGAGGCAGAGGCAGGCGGATCTCTGTGAGTTCGAGACCAGCCTGGTCTACAGAGCTAGTTCCAGGACAGGCTCCAAAGCCACAGAGAAACCCTGTCTTGAAAAAAAAAAAAAAGAAAAGTTAAAATAACTGACACCAGACACCAGTCACTACTGTGTTGCAGATGTAGCCAAGATTTATGGTCTAATGACGTTAGTTTTAAGATCTAGTCATTTCTTTAGTTTTGTTGGAAGCTAGACTTCAGGCCTCAGATGTGCAAGGCGGGGGCTTTTCTACTCAACTGCTGCCCAGCCCCACTTGGTGCTTCCTCTACTGGTCTGTCTCCTAGTCGGTCAGCTTCATAGCTCAGTGGTAGCGTACACACTTAGTATGCCTGAAGCCCGCTGTTCTATGTTTAGCAATGAAGAATAAAACAAAAAATAAATAATAAGTGAGCAAAAGACTGTGGGGTGTTGAGCTGGGGCATGATGTCATCCCAGGGAGATCAGGAGCTCAAGGCTGTCTGCAGTTTTATGTATGAGACTTTGTCCCAAACAAAGAACGTGGGATGTTGAGGGAATAAACCTGGTTATAGCCGAGACAAATGAGTGTGAGGGTCTAGCTAGTTCTGAGGGGTAACTTTTGAATGATGACCTGGTGAGCCAAAGGGACAGCTTGTAGGCAGCAAAGTAATGGGGGGCTGGAGTGTGGTGAGCAGAGTCAGGGCTGGATGGTGGCTGTGGTAGGAATTTGGGTTCTGTACAGTAAGAACTTGCTGTTTGGGACCTTTTCCTGGAGCTCTCAGATGTCTGAATGCATCCTTGGAGAAGAAGCAGGATGCTAGCAAGAACAGTTGGAGTGGGAGCCTCTTCTTCTGGCCAACAGAGTCTGATTGAATAACCCTCAGGTAATCTAGGAGTCACAGGCTAGGCTGACCAAGACCTAGAGACTCAACTGAGCTTTCTTTCCTCCTGGAATCTGCAAATCAGCAAGCATTGCCTAGTGCTAAGGCACTGGGTGAGCATGGGCAGGCAGCCCTTAGCTCCTTGCCCTCCAGCAGGGGATATCTCATGGGCTCTGGTTTAAGCTATGTAAATTAGTTCTCCCTCCCCCTTTTCTCTGCCCATGTTCCTTCTCCTCTTTATTATTATTATTATTATTATTATTATTAATTATTATTATTATTTTGCAGTGCTTAAGTCTAATGCAGGGTGTTGCACATGTTAAGCAAGTGCTCTCCCAGCCCCGAGCTTCTGATATATCATGATTGAATAGGTAGCTTTCCTGTCTCTTCTTTGCTTCTACACTTGTGCCAAGTATCAGCAGGCCTGCTGCGGAGTCAGGCACGCTGTCGCCTATGAGCGCCTGCTGTTTGGTCACCTGATGAGAACACAGTGATGTCTAGAAAGCACTGGCCTTCTTTGCTGTGAATGGAGCAGAATTGGAAACTTATTGCAGTCAGAGAGAAGCAGGCAGAGGCACAGCTCACTGGGAACTGAGCTGGCATCTGGCCTGATCCAGCGGCCAGCTCCCAACCTCCCTCAGGCATGCCATTGTCCATTATGAGCGTGATGCCGCATGCCTGCCAACCTTGAGAGGCCAAAGGCGTTAGCAGGGATCAAACTAGTCTCCTGTTGTGTAAGTCACACTCGGGGTCCTTAGGCATTTCATTGACAGAGTCTGAAGCAGCGATTAGTCACACGTTGTCTGTGTAGGTGCAGCCTCTAGCTCGTGTAGCAGGGCTTCTTATGAGAGTAAGAATGACGTGTGCTTATTTAGAAGACGAGGAAGTGAGTGGCAGTGACGCTTGTGTCCATTGTCTCATTTGAGCTTCACTATGGTTTTGGAAATGCGTGGTTATTACTACTTATATAACCGGAAGTGGAGGTCTGGAAAGGTTAGCAAGCGTGTTTGTGGTCCAGCTCATCCTGGACAGAGAGCTGGCTCTCTGGCTGTGGCCCTTTTCTCTTGAGGGGGCTAATTAACCTTTCTTTACTCACTTTCCCTGATGGTAAATGGGAATAATGATACTTAGGCTTGAACTTGGTTTATGAGAGAGGACTGGGCACCAGCTGCTGACTTGCTCAGTTATTAAAGGCCTGTTATGCTCTGGTCCTCCACAAAGCCTTCCTGTGCTTGGAATAACTGCACTAAAGCATTGTTCTCCTCCTTCGGAAGTTTCTGAAGGACTGAGGATCACCAATGAGTCTGTTTTTTATAGTTGTGTTCTGTGTAAGCTTCTGTAAGATGTGTGTAAACCATGCATCATACGTGATGGTCATATGCCATACCCTGATGTCATGTGTGGAGCGGAAAAAGCTGATCCCTAATCTTGTTCTGATGACATTTGTCATTCAAGCCAAGAACAGAGATCGAGAAGTGTTGTCTCCTACTTGTCCATCTTTCTTCTAATGAGCTGTTACTTCAGTTAATACATAGTTGGGGACTAGGAACGTAGGTCAGCCAATACAGTGTTTACCTGGCTTGTAGGTGCTGGGACTACTGTGGTAGATAGCAAAAATATCACCAAAAGGCTAACTGTCTAATGGAGTCATGTGAGTCAAAAACACAAGAGTGTTTTGAATTCTCGGGAACAGACCAGGGGTAGAGTTCTCAGAGGTGCACAACAGATCAGGTGCCACATCACTGGGAAGAAGAACAAGGGGAAGAGCTAACAGCCCAGCGCCTTTGTGTCTGGTGACAGATGTGACATTTAGTATCTAATGATAGCCACAAGAACACCTTGGAGGCCAGGGTTAGGCAGACCTTGCTTCCATGGTGGGCATGCTGGTGTGTTCCTGTGATCCCAGCACTTAGGCGGCTGAGGCAGAAGGTAGAAGAGGGTAAGAGCAGTCTTGGCTACATAGCTAGTAGCCTGAGCGGCTGTCAGGTGCTGCCAGGAGGGAAGAAAGTTGCTTCCCCTTAAAGGGTACTTTGGTGGTTGGTGGCAGAGGCAGACAGATCTCTGTGAGTTTGAAGTCAGTCTAGTCTACAAAGAGAGTTCTAGGACAGCCAGGTCTGTTCCATAGAGAAATCCTGTCTCAAAAAGAAGGGGGTGGTGGCCTGGAATTCACTGTGTAGAGCAATCTGAACTCACAAGAGATCCACCTGCCTTTGCCTTTCTGTGTGAGACTATCGTGTGTATCGCCACGCTGCGTGAGACTATCCTGTGTATCGCCACGCTGCGTGAGACTATCGTGTGTATCGCCACGCTGCGTGAG
>NC_022016.1:83406874-83422689 GCF_000317375.1 Microtus ochrogaster | reverse complement strand
GCCACGCCAGCCCACCTGTTGTGTTTCAGTAGCCATTGCCTTTCCTTGTTTCTGCAGGATTCTTTTCCTATCAGTCAGGTTCCTCTGCTGCCAACTTCAGACAAGGGCGCATGGTGGTGGGTGAGCTGTGGGGGCCTCTGCTGTGCCCACGGAGTTCATCATGGAGCTTGTGCATGCGGAAACCCTGTTATTGCCCCTGTTTCAGGTCAAATGCTCAGAATGGGGTGGGGGCAAGACTCTTCTTCCCCAAATCTGCCCAGCACCAGGCCTGTCCATCTCCTCAGAGGTCAAGTTGAGGGAGATCCAGCAGGTTATATGGAAGCACACAGTGTTCCTTCCCCCTCCAGTTTGGCCAGGTAGAGGGAGCAAAGGGCTGGAGAGGTAACTTCCCACATTTGGAGGGAGAGAGGAAGGTGGAAGGCCATTGTGCAGCCCTCCTGGGCTAATGGACTGCCCTGCCCCCAGACTTTGACTGGGGCAGAATCTGTCTGATTAGAAGGTGGGCCCAGCAAGGACACCAGGTCACTCAGTGCCCCTGTACTTCTTCAAGTGAAGTTAGAGCCTGTGGTGATGCTGTGGCAGTCAGAAGAATGTGACCCACTTCTGCTGCCTCTTCTGTGTAGGGAGCTGGGCTGTAGGCTTTGAGACAGGCTCCAATTAAGCCTTTCTCAGGCCTGCGAGTCACCTAAGTGTCTAACCACATGTTTCCTGCTGCTGGATCCTGTGGTCCTTGTCCCTAAACTGAGCAAGCAAATGAGCTTACCGCCTGTTATTCTACAACCTTGGACTCCACCAGTGGGGTTTCCTGTGGAGATCAGGGTCCTTCATGGATCAAACACTTCTCACTGTGTGGTCCCACCCCTGTTCTTCCTGCTAAATCATGAGGCCAATCGTGAACCAGTTTCCAAGGAGATGGTTAGCCCTGCCCATACCTGAGTCTCAGCATGCTGCCCTAGGCAGCCTAGCTTCCCAGAGACCCATCCCAGCCATCTCCCTGTCTCTGCCCCATGGAGGACTGGGGAATAAGACCCACTTCTAGTTTCTATCAGATGGCAAGTATTTAATGCCCTTTTGATTGTTATGTGTCTCGTGTGTTAAGTGGGAGCTGATGATGTAAACACACAAAGGTATGAATACTGCTAGTATAAAACCTGGTAAATCTGTCCTCTGATTGGTGCCCTTTTCTTTATGAAGGCCACAAAAGGTAGAACTGCAAAGGCCAGTCATGGCTAGGCTGTGTGAATCCTTTCCTAACTATGTTTCTCTTGATTTCTAGACTGAGGAAGAGGGGCCCCTCATCCTGTCTGTCAGTGTTGATGACAGTGCTTGCAGGCTTAGGAACTTGACCTTCCTCTGGCCAGTCACTGGGGCTGGCAGAAGATGGGGTGCAGGTGGTTCTTAGAAGGGTATGGTGGGGCTTTCAGGCAAACAGCTGGCTGTGAGGCATCCCTCCATCTCTCCTCCCCATTTCCACTTTTTTCTCAGCATAACCTGCTGCAGCTTGAGACAGAACTCACTGGGGTGCAGACAGCTAATGCTGAGCTGGGATCACCTCCTCCTGGGGATGCTGCCACTGCCACCTGAGAGGCCTCAGGCTGTCCATTCTCGTTGCACTTTGGGTAGTGACCAGTTACACTTACTCCTTGATCTCTGCAGAGCAAGGACTTCTGAGGCCTCTCAGTACTGTGGATGCTATCAAACACTGCCCGGGACCTGCAGGCCCACTCAGATGCAGTGTGCTCATTTATCTTGATCGTTGGACCCTGGGTCATTCCTCTTTCTTTTTTTAAAGATCTATTTTTTTTTAATTCTGTGTGTATGAGTGTTTCCCCCCGTGTATGCATGTACACCATGTGTGGACCAAGAAGGCAGAGCAGGGTACTGGATCCTCTGGAACTGGAGTTACAGATGATTTTTAGCTGTCATTTGGAGGCTGAGACCTCCAATCAGTGCTCTTATCTGCCGAGCCTTCTCACAGGAGGAGGACAGGTCCTCTGGCATTCTATACACACAGGCTTCTAAAGATTTAATTAAGGCTTTTGTTGTGAAACGTGACAGTCTTTGGTGAGTGACTTTAATTTAAAACCAGGAATGTTTGCCGGTTTCCCCCAGGGACTTCTGCTTCCTTTTGAAGCTTGGTGGTTTGGGGAATGAGGGGTGTCACTACAAGTGGGAAGTATGGCTTTAGCTCCTGAGCTAGATTACCAGGGTGTGTCCAGTTCTGAGTAGATCCACCAACCTATTGGCAGTAGGGACAGTTCCTTGGAAGCCTCCTGCCAGTCCCTGTGGCTTCCAGTCTTGTTTCTGATCACTTTCCTGAGCTTGCTTTCCCTTGGAAGCCCTGGTGTAAGCCCCATCCTACCCCCGTTTCGCTATCACAGGAGCTAGCTTCTTGGAGCATGCACTGCCTGGTCGCTCCTCACCTGAGCCGTGGCCAGCACTGCCCATGCCTTCAGGATGGACGAGGCCTTGTGACCCCTCTTCAGTGTTCTTGGTACCATGTCCCAGTTATTGAAGAAACACCTGGGAGATCCCGAGGGCATCTGTGTTGGGAACAGCCTGTTAGCAGCTGGGGAGGAAGGAAACTAAGTCCTCAGCAGCCAATGAAGGGGAGGTTCCTCCTTCCTTGGATTATGTTCTGTTCCGAGGTAGCTGGGGGCGGAGGAAAGGGAAGCTTGCTGGCTGTGGCTCAGCAGAAGTGTTCCCCGGAGGCCTTCAGCTGCATTATTAGGAATGTGAGAACTGAAGTAGGTACCTGTGTCTTAGCACAAATTCCCACGTTCCTATGTACTAAGATTCCGTTCATTAGAAAGAGGCAGAGACCCTACAACTTAGGGTGGTCACTAGGAGTCAGCTCAGGTCGTCACCCTGAGGTTCTAAGCTGGATCTGAGAATACAGATTTGTCATTCCCAAAGCTGGGCAAAGAAATGGGGTGGCTTATAGGCCAAGCCTGCTACTTCTGGGGACACAAGTAATGATAATGAGCCCTCATGCCACAGGCCAGCCTACTGATTTACATTCTAGCCCCAATGGTAGAAGGCCTGGGGCTCCCTGGGCCATCAGAGGTGGCTTGGGAGGCCAAGGCAGAAGACCTGTGGAAAGATGTTTCTATTTGTTCGATTGATTATATTATGTATATAAATGTACGTCTGTGCACCGTGTGCATGCTGGATGCCAACAGAGGCCAGAAGAGGGCATCAGATCCTCTCGGTTGGAGTTAGAGATGGAAGTGAGCTGCCTGTGCATTCTGGGAATTGAACCCAGATCCTTTGAGAGAGCAGTCAGTAATTTTAAACACTGAGCCAGGGAGGTTATTCCTGAAGCAGTAGGCTACTCTAGGTTAGTCTGGGAGAGAGACCCTGTGGTCCTGTGAGGCTTGGGCTGGCTACCCAGGCCTGCTTTTGAGGTGGGCTTGGCCCATAATGATGAAGGCCACTAAGTAGGTCTATGGCTCAGCGAGGAGACCGTATGCAGTTCACAAAGAAACTGGTATGGCCTTTCAGTGTAAATACACAACACCATCCTAGTTTCCTCCTGGGTTGGGGTTCTCTGGCAGTGCAAGAGGTGTTGTACACTCTGGGGAGCTAAGGGAGTTGCTTATAAATAGGCCAGGGCCCCAGACTCCATGTCACCCGCCCCTCTGGGGCTTGACAGGCTGATGATCCTGGGACAGGTTAGATTAGAGGAAGATCCGAGCCGGATCCTGTAGGCGAGCTGGTTCCTGACTTAAGGTCTCGGACCATGACTTGGCCGGGTTTCAGTGTGCCAGCTGTTCTCTAGGGAGGGGACAAAAAAGAACCATGCCTTTCTTCCCTTCATCTCTGTCTCCTCCTATGCAGAAAAGAGACCTCTCTGGTTCTCGGTCAGAACTCTGGAGCCTAGGGACAGAGTTCAGAAGCTGGAGTGTTGGGAGCAGTCAAGAAGCTTCCTTAGCTCAACATCCTCTTCCTGTGTGCTTTGTTCTCTGCTGACATACCAGGGCCTGATGCCTTGCTCTGGACAGTGGCATACAGTCTCTCTGTTACGGATTTTCTGTGAGTTCTATCTAATGGGAGGTGTGAGTCCATTGTAATGCATTTCTGAGAGCAAGGCCCTGGGCCAGCCTTAAACTGCCCCCTCTTGCACTCAGCCACACTTGGGGCGCAGTGACCTGAGTAGATGGAGGTGCAGGCAGACGTGTAGACACGCACTGTGACACAGGCAGAGACACGCACTGTGACACGGGCATGGGTTGGTGTTATGGGTCAGGGTGGGAAGGAAGAATGTTTGAGGCGGAGGAAATAGATGCAAAGACCCAGAGCATGCAGAGCAGGGTGTGACTGGCAACTGTGGTGTGGCCAGCAGACGGTTTGTCTTGGCCTTGATTCCTGGCTCTGATATAGTACAGTTGTGCCTGGCGTCCTTAGAGCCACCTGCAGACACTAAATTCTGCAGATGCTCAACTTTTTTGTGTAAAATGATGTGTTTTCACACCACTTGTGCACATCTTCAAATATACTTTGTTTTTAAAGATAGTCTTATAGCTCAGAGTGGCTTCAGACTCCATTAGTACCCAGGGATGATCTTGAATTTCTGATCTTCCTGGCTTCACCTCCTAAATTCTGGGATTATACATGTGTGCACAGTTGGGCAATCGTGGCTCATGCCTTTAGTCCCAGAACTCAGGAGGCAGATGCAGGCGGATCTCTGTGAGTTTAAGACCAACATGGTCTACAGAGTGAGTTTTAGGACAGTTCCAAAGCTACACAGAGAAACCCTGTATTGAAAACCAAAAAAATAAATACTTAAGTGTGTACAACACACTCAGTTTTTTTTTTGGTTTTTCGAGACAGGGTTTCTCTGTGGCTTTGGAGCCTCTCCTGGAACTAGCTCTTGTAGACCAGGCTGATCTCGAACTCACAGAGATCCGCCTGCCTCTGCCTCCCGAGTGCTGGGATTAAAGGCGTGCGCCACCACCGCCCGGCTTCAACACACTCAGTTTTGTGTGATGTTGGGGATCCAGCTTAGGTCTTCCATAGGCTAGGTAAGCACTCTGAACTGAGCTACACCCCATGCCCTCCAGGATTCTTTATTTTTCTGATTTATTTATTTGCTAAGCTTGGTGTCACATTCTAGCACCAAAAGAGAAAGAGGCAGGCTGATCTCTGTGAATTTGAGTTCAACCTGGTCTATATAGTGAGACCCTGTCTCAAAAAAACCTTACATATAAAGTGGGCAGTGGTGACGCTTGCCTTTAATCCCAGCAGTCAGGAGGCAGAGGCCAATAGATTTCTGAATTTAAGACTGGCCTGATCGTGCTGGAGAGATGGCTCAGTGGTTAAGAGCATTGACTGTTCTTTCAGAGGACCTGAGTTCAATTCCCAGCAACTACATGGTGGCTCACAACCATCTATAATGAGATCTGGCGCCCTCTTCTGGCCTGCAGGCATACATGAAGGCAGAATGTTGTATATGTAATAAAAAAAAAAAAAAAAACTGGCCTGATCTACTAAGTGAGTTCCAGGACAGCTTTCAGAGAAATGGTGTTTCAATAACCAAAACCTTCCTTGGGCTGGCTCAGAAGTTTAGAAAGATTGCTATTGTTGTAGAGGACCCAAATTTGGTTCTGATTATTCAAGCCAGGTGGCTCACAACCACCTCTAACTCCAGCTCCAGGGCATCTGATGCCCTCTTCTGGTCTCCACAGGCATATATCTGCATACACATGTGCTTATACCTACATACAGACACACATCAATAAAAATAAATCTTTTTTTTTTAATGCTGGGGCTAGAAAGATGATGGCTCAGTGCTTAAGGGTGTACTGCTTTTGCAGAAGACCTAAGTTCAGTTCCCAGCACCCAAGTGATGTAACTCACAGCCATCTGAAACTCCAGCTCAGGGGACCTGAAGCCTTAGCATCCTTGGTCACTGCACTCATATGCACATACCCATATATAGCACCCACAATTAAAATAAAGTGAAAAATTTTGAAAAACAAAATGTTCCTAGCTGGAAACAGTGGTACACACCTTTAATCACAGCACTCAGAAGGCAGAGGCAGGTACATCTTTGTTAGTTCGAAGCCAGCCTAGTCTACAGAGTGAGTTCTAAATCAGCCAGCCAGGACTATGTAGTGAAATCCTATCTCTAAACAAACAAACAACAAATAAACATATAAACAATGAAAGTCTTGTAGGGTTGGAGAATGTAGCTTAGAGGTGTGAATGTGTGCATGTGTGAATCTGTGTTACAGGGCCAGAAAAATTATCTTTAGATGGTGCCAAATGTCTCCTGGGAAGTGAAATTGCTCCCGTGAGAGCCACAATGTAGAAGGAATAATGGTGAGCCTGGATCTGTCCCTGCCCCTGCTATGGGCAGGATGAAAGGGGCCCTTTTGGCTTCTTTTGTAGCCTGTTGGTCTTGGGAAATCTGTCTCCAGGTGGGTCCTGGAGCCCTTTTGTTTTATGTGATGGTGGCCTTTGGAACCTTCACTGAGCCAGGCTCACTGCCCAAAAGGGAAGAGTCACACACATCTCCAGGGCTCTCATGGACTTTCCGGCCTCCCCATCCTGCTGTGCTGTGGCGTTTCTCCTGTGACAGGTTGGAGTACTAGTTAGATTCAGTACAGTCAGAGCCTTCACTGAAGGACGGTCATGAGGGCTGTGCTCCTGGATTATCCTGAAGCTCCGTTAGTGGCGCTGCTGTAACTGGGACAGGCAGCAGCTTGGCTCGGAAGGGAAAACATGTAGTTAGAGTCAGAGAGACTGCATCACCCCTGCATGGCCTCACAGCTGTTTCCTACTTGATGAAGCCTCATGCACTGAGACTAAGGTGGGCCATCCTGGATGCGACTGAAGCCAGGGCCTTTGGAGAACCACTGCGTCCTCCCCCCTTGCCCAGAAACAACCAAGAGTTAGTTGACGCCTCAGATCTTGTGCTTCTTAGGAACCAGACAAATGGGTCTGGAGAGATGGCCCAGAGCTTAAGAGCACAAACTGCTCTTTTAGAGGACCCAGGTTTGGTTCCTAGAACCCACGTGGTGGCTTGCAACTGTCTCTGACTCCAGTTCCAGGGGTCCTGGCCTCTGAGAGTACTATACGCTCCTGTGCACAGTCGTAGACCCAGGGAAAACATCCATACACATAAAAATAAAGAGATAAAACCCCGATGTAGCCACAGTATAATCATTCCACTGCACATGAAGAGCCCTGACACAGTATTCTCACATGATCTCCAGTTGCCCAGTAATGTCCTCTGTAGCTCTGCCCTCTGCTTGTAGGATGCAGCTCAAAGCAGGGACTCAAATCCAGGCTGTGCTTTGGAGTCCTTTGTGGCCTTGGCGGATTGCTTAGCTTCTCCCGATCCTCAGTTGCCTCACCCATAAAATGGAAATAATTTCTACCTTGCAGGCTTGTGAAGACTAAATTTAACTAAGACAATGTGTAGACCATGACTGGTTCCATTCCTGGCACTTGGAAAATGCCACAGCAACAGTCGTAATTACCATTGTTCTGCAGCATGGCCTGGCTTCATACAGCAGGAAGGAACTGGAGGCAGGTTTGAATTTGGGTTGGCATCCTTGGGACAAATTCCTAATCCCAAACTCATTTCCCAAGAATGGCACTGCGCCCTGCAAACTGCGTAACTTGCCCGAGCCGTCATCAGGAGCCACGTTGTTGCAGGTTAATTGCTGAGGATGGAGCAGGTGGAATTTTTCTGTGGCGCCCATGTTTATTACGTCCCTAGAGGACCTGAGGTGCTGCCCTGTGTGGGATTCCAGCAGAAGACATAACTCAGCCCTCCTCCCTCTCCCTGACCCAGAACACATTTTTACTGATTACCAGGAGGGTGACAGAGGAGCCCACATGACCTGGGTTCAAATCTTGATTCAGGCTCAAAAAGCTGGGCAGTCCCGTGCAAATCATCATGGTGCAGTTTACATGGTTGGTGGTGATAGAGATGGTGTGGCTTATTTGCAGAGCCAGGGGAAGTGCTTTGCCTGCACCCTGTTTAATATAACGTTCTCAAGTGGCCATGGTTTTGATTGTCACGCCTACAGAGGAGGTACTGGCATCTGGTAGGTAGAGGATGCTGGTGGTCATTGTACAGCACACAGGGCAGCCTACGACGAGGACCCAGCTGTTAACCATCCTCAGGGTGATGCCCAGAGACCCCTGTGAAAGATCCCCAGTGATTGGGGCATAGGGGGTAGGAGGGAGTCCCCTCTAGATCCTCACCCCTCCCGTTCCTGTGAACCAGCTGGGGCCTGGTGGTCAGATTCAGAAGGGGAATGGAGAGAAAGAAGCTTGGAGATTTTAAGCATGTAGATTTTTAAATTTTTATGTGTATTTATTTGTGTGTACTGTGTGTGGAAGCAGAGGACAGCCTGTAGAGTTCTCTCCCACTAATAGAAGTTTTACATATATATGTATATATAATATATATCGTTTAATTTTACTTATTTAACTTGTATTTAATTTATATTTATATTTTATTATATATTTATTTTGAATTTATATAATTCTATTTAATTTTTATTTTGATATATTTAAATATATTTAATGTATGATACTATAGGCATGTTCTGCTGTGGTGGCCCCACTCCTCAGCCTCTTTAAAGAGAACTTTTTATCTTAGAACAGTCTCACTAAGTCTGGCCTTGACTCACTCTGTAGCCTAATCAGGCCTTGAAATTACAGTCCTCTGCCTCAGCCTCCCCAGGCCTACAGGCCAGCAGTGGTGTGACATTGACTTCCTGTTTGCTGCTGTCATCCTCATCCTGCAGGTCAGGAGTCTGAGAAGGCTGTCCCTGTAAGAGCCCCAGTGTGCACCTTCATGCTTCCCCCACAGAATGTGGGTCCTGAGGTCTGTCAGCACAGTGGGTCCCCAACCTGGGGACTTCCTGTCACCATCCTCCTCTAAGACTCTTGCAGCGCCTCTGCCTTCACCCTGTGCACATATTGATGGTGTAAATGCACACGTTTTCCCAAGGCCACTCGCTGTTGTCAGGGACCGGGTGTGTCTTCAGGTTCCAGTATCCTGCCTTGGTGCCTGGCAGTCAGTCACAAAGCCCTACACTGGCCTGACACAAAGTTTTCTTGTTCCTACTTTTGTTGGACCCTTCCCTGCCTGTTTGGGCTCACTGCTGTTGGTTAGGTAATAGTTGGGGTGCCTCTTTGCCTCGGCATTGCTCTGTTCCCTGCCCCCGTATATCACATAGTTAGAAGGCTGGAGGAGGCCACTGTGACTCAGTTCCTTTTCACCTGTAGGAGGACAAGGGCTGGGTTCCTCTGGCAGCAGACTCTGAACTGATGACCAATGACCTGGGCTGGATAACCAGTGACCTTGTCCTCTCATCTCAGAACCTTTGACTGGAGGTTGTGGGGGGACAGGAGCTTTGTACAGCCAGTCTGTCTCCCATTTAGTTCCTGACCTGCGGTGGAGGCAGAGGGTGCTGGTGCTGTAGCAGTCAGGGCCTGCATATCCATTCTGCAGACTCCAAAGTGGTCATTTCCTTTTCCTCTGGTCCCCAGCCCCAAGGCTGCATCTGCTTGGGAGAAAACCTGAGCTTGGGAGCTGACCTCTGCCTTCCTGTTTCAGGCTTTGCCTGGGATGATTCCAAGAAACAATGGCCTTTGTGTTCACTTAGAAAGTCCTCCCTGACACTGGAGACATCCTAGCCCACAGCCCCAGCAGTGCTCACTTGTGCGCTCTGTGTGTATGTGTGTGTGTTCGCAGGTGGGATCTGTGCAGGCTTAGCACAAGGGATTGATGCCTGTAGGTGGTCCTCCTTTTCCTGTCTGTGCCTCCTCCCAGGTTTCTCTGTGCTCTGCTTTCTTCTGTCTTTGTGCTGTGATCTTTGTACCCTTTCTCATGTGTAGACCCCTCTCTTCTTCCCTTGCTTGCTTGATTTAGTCAGTTCATTTACATATATATATATTTTGTTGTTGTTGTTGTTGTTGTTGTTTTTAGACAAGTTCTCAAGTAGCCTGGACTGATCTGTTCTCAGGTCCCTAAATAACTGAGGATGACTTTGGACTCTTGCCTTCATCTCCCAAATCCTGGCCTTCTAGACTTGTACCACCAACCCTGACTCCCTTGTTCTTTTGGACTGTGTGGATGTGGCTTGAGAATCACCCCCAAACACACTGTTGGCTGGCCCCACCTTCAAGAGGCAAAAGGAAGATTAAGAGTAGTTCCAGACAAGACCCAGGCCAGTCTCCAGCAAATAGTACAGTGGCTACCTAGCAGGAGTGGACCCGTACAGGTACAAGGACAGATAGGACTGTCTCTGCCCTGCTTCTGAAGCAGGACAGAGAGGTGGCTGTCAGCACCAGTGCTGAGTTTGGGGGTGGGGGACTGCTTAGAGCCATAAACCCAGGAAGAAGCCAAAGCCAAGGAGTGTCCCTGAGGAGAGGATAGGTTAGCACTCTCCCATGTGCAGTAGGTGCTGGCTAGCAACTGCTCTTACTGTGCCCTGTCTGCCGCAGCTGGGGTGGGAGGGGCTTCTCCGTGATGGCTGGGTTAGTGACAGGTGAACAGTGGGGCCTGACTGAGGCAAAGTGGGTAGAGGGCTCGCTGCAGAGCTGTTCTTGCTTGCTCGTCATGCACGCTTGGGCTTCGCCTAGGCCACTTAGCTCGGTCACCCTAGACCAGGGCTTGATGCTCTGGCAAGCTGCGTTTGGTTCAGGGAGGCCCAGACACCTTGGGTCTCAGGTTTCTCTGCTGTTCTGGGTGTTCTGCAGCAGCCCAGGCCTTCCTGTGTTATCACCTGTATGGGCTCACAAGGCTTCTCCCCCATAGCCCCATAGGAGGTCCTGGTGCCTCCACTCTGGTCCCAGGCATCTTTGGAAATGTTCACTGTGTGCTTACTCTACGCGAAGGAAGAGTGCGTCATCTCTCTGTAGGCTTCTCAGTCCCGCTTGTGCAGCTTGTCCTCTGGGCTGTCAGTGGGGCCCAGGTGGTCTCCTCGCAGCAGTTCAAACAGGCCAAGCTCCAGGAAGCATGTCCCCAGGATGCCTTATATTTCTTTCTGTGTTCTTTGTCACCCTGTCAGAGAAGCGTTGTTGATGTGGGATTCCCTGTGTATGCTGTGATGTTTTATTACCATTGGTTAATAAAGAATCTGCTTTGGGCCTATGGCAGGGCAGAATAGAGCAAGGCAAAAATTCCAAACAGAGATTGAGGAAAAAAGAAGGCGGAGTCAGGGAGACGCCATGTAGCCATCCAAGGAGACAGACACCAGACGGAACCTTACCTCCAGAATATTAGCCTCGAGGTAAAATACAAAATAATAGCGATGGGCTAATTTAAGATGTAAGAGTTAGTTAATAAGAAGTGTCAAGCAGTGTTTTAATTAGTATAGTTTCTGTGTGATTATTTCAGGTCTGGGCAGCCAGGAAACAAGCGAACAGTCTCCGTTCACATATTGTCCTGAGTATGATTTGCATGGTGTCTGTCTCCCCTCATCGCAGGTCGATCTTCCTATATATTCTCAGTGCCTGCTGTCGAGAAGATAGATGCCAGTAATTGTTGTTAGTGCCTGTGTCTGCACCTTCCTCTGTCTCTTCCAGCTAAGTCCTATTCATCTATCAAGACCCAGGTCCTGTGCTTACACACAAACACACAAACACACACACACACACACACACACACACACACACACGCTTTGCTACTCACTGCTTTGAATTAAGGCCTTGGGCCTTTCCTCCTCCTGCCTCTGAGCTCCTGGAGTAAGGGAGGCAATCCCTGGTACAATCTGTAATCTTTGTTTGGCATTCTAGAAATGTTTGTTTTAACCTATCTTTGTGGCTCATCACAGTATCTTTATGTGTGCTATTGGCCATGTGTAATGTGATTTCCTCAGCCATTTGGCTATCTCTGGCAAAGAGGCCCCTGTGTTAATGTCCCTTTTCTGTATCCCCACAGCCTGAGCCCGAACAGAGCACAGTGTGCCTAGAACATCTTGATAAGTCCTCGAGTCCAGGTAGTGGTCTGTGTAAGACTGTGGGGCCCTTGGCATGTTGGGAAACCCCTTTCATTTTGGACCAGCCATATAATTTATGAGGCCCAGTAATGGACTCTTTATTTAAAATAAATATTACAGAGATTGGAAAGATGACTCTGTGGTTAAGAGCACTAACTACTCTTCCAGAGGTTCAATTCCCAGCACCCACAGGGTACCTCACAACTGTCTGTGACTCCAGTTCCAGGGGATCTGGCATCCTTACACAGACATGCATGCAGACAAAACACCAGTGCACATAAAATACATTATTACAAATTTCAAAATAAGTTTGGGGGTGTATAACTCAGTGATAGAGTTTTGACTTAGTATGCATGGGGCCCTGGGTTTGATCCCAGAACAAACAATCAATCAATCAATCAATCAATCAATCAATCAGTCAATCATTAGATGACTCACAGACAAGAAAATCATAAAGAGCTCCCAAACATGTGTAAGTATCTTGGTGATATGTGTGTGTATTCCTAGTACTTTAGGCAGTAAGATCAAGTAAGCCAGCCTGGACTATATGAGAACCTATCTGTAAGAAGGAGAAAGCAGAGTGTGGTGGTGCACACCTTTAATCCCAGCTCTTGGGAGGCAGAGGCAGGTAGATCTGTGAGTTCGAGGCCAGCCTGGTCTACAGAGCAAGTTTCAGGACAGCTATACAGAGAAGACCAAGGCTACACAGAGAAATATTGTCTGGAGAAAAAAGAATAAGGATGAGAAGGCGTATGTAGCTTGTTAGAGTGCTTGCCTAGCATATATGAAGCACGAGTTCAATCCCCAGCATTGAAAAAAAAGGAAAAACAGGAAGGAAGGAAGGAAGGAAGAAAGAAAGAAAATGACAGAATCCCAAAGCAGTGGTAGCAGAGTGGTAAGGCCTAGCCACCCTGCAGCCCCAGTGCAGGAAGCAGCCGGCATCCCATGGCTACCCTGTGAGGCACATAGCTCAAGCCCTTCTGACATACTGCGGAATGAACCACATGGGTGGTGAGCAGCCTTGGGTTACACTGCTGGTCAGCGACAGCTGGCTGGAAACAAGCCAGCTCCTGGAGCTCACTAGGTGTCCGGTGCTGCACAGGGCCATGGCACCATGAGCCTTAGTTTCTCTCTTTGTAGTCTGGGACCATTGGCCTGACAAACAGGTTAGCTGGCTGGGAGGCCTGGGTAGCCCTGCCCTCTGATGCCTTCACTTAAAGCCACACAGTTGCCCTCCCCTCCTTGGAAGGTCCTGCGCCCCGTGGACAGGAGAGATAATTAGTGGTCTCGCAGTTGAAGAAATGAAAGCCCCTCAGAAGTAGGAGGAGGTTCTTCTCCTTTCATCTCTTTCTGAAGGAATGTGAGGGCTTGGGTGGAAAGTTCCCCAGGGTTCCTTGGTATTTCAGAGCTTTGATATCTGGAGGAAGAAGAGAGCAATTAATTGCTATAAATGGCCTGTTCCTATAGGGCTGCTCGGATGGTGGGTGTGGGTGTCTGGCAGAATACTGGCACTTCCATCCCAGCCGTCCTCTAGATGGAGGGACCCACATGGCAGACTCAGAGACTCTGAGCGGTCTTGCAGTTCCACTGTGTGGGGCTGGGGAGATGACTTAGTGGGTAAAAACAGTTACACTGTAGACTTGAGGACCTGAGTTTGAATTCCCAGCACCATATTAAAAAAATGGCCATGTGCTTGTAACCCATTGGGGGTGGGGGTAGTCAGAGATAGGCAGATCCTAAAAAATTGCCAGCTAGCCCGCCAGCCTCATGGTAAGCTTCAGGTTAAGTTTGAGTCCCTGTCTCAGAGGAATGAAGCCAAGAGTAGGGGGGGAAACATGCTACATCTTCCTGTCACCTCCACATGTGTGTTCAGAGGTGTGTGCACACACACAGACCCATGCATTCACACTGTGTTTGCGAAGATCCCCTTGTAGAAGCTTGCCGCCCTTAGCCTCTTGGCAGCTTTGACTACAGAAAGGGGATAAGGAGATATTCCCAGGCTGCCTTGGTCCCTCCTGCATCAGCCTCAGAAGCCATTGCCCTCAGGCTTGGCAGGGCTGAGCAGGGCTGAGACTTGGAGGCTACTCAAGGCTTGGTGAGATACAGAAGCTCAGAAGCCCTCAATGCCCTGAAGTGGTTGTCACAGGTCCCTTCAGTAGGCCACACTGCCACCAGGTTAGTTAGCACATATTAGCCAGGTGATGAGATTGGTGGGGAAAGTCCAGAGAAGCCATGTTCTTTGGTTCTTGGAAGAGATGTTCCTGGGGCATAGACTTGCAGCTAGGCCAGTCAGAGTATAAGCCTCGGTCGTGCCTTCTATATATGTGACATGCGTCTGTACCAGTGCTCAGCTGCAGATACCAGCTACACACACAGGTGGACACAGCTGGAACACACAGGAGGCAGAAGATGAGGACCTGGCCTTGTTGTCTGAGGTGTTTGGTGGGTGGGAGGTCGTCTCGTGCAGATGCAAGGACTTGCCCATCACTGTCACAGTGAGTCACTCTGGTTCCATGTCTCTAGACAGGGTGACTGGCCCAGAGAAGGAGGTGTGTGTTGTGTTAGCGGGCAGACCGGTCTGAGCCGGAAATGACAGGCCTGGTGCACACTCAGCACCCTGTCTTAGGTGTTGGAGCAGGCTCCCTGGGCTTGCCTGACACACAGGTATTTCTGGACTATGACAGAGCCCATGGCCACGTGCCAGCACTTCTGTTCCCTCCGCGTGGGGGTGTGCACCAGGTTCTGCTGCAGCAGCCTCTGGGCCCTTCTGGCTTCTCCCATGACCGTGTTCTATGTTTCCACAGGGCGGCACCTTCTTATTTCTTCTCAGTCGCAGCCCTCCCCTTAGAGTTGAGCATCAGTTTGCCTGAAGTTCATTTCCAGAAGCAGGTAAGGACCTGGGGGGAAGGCTCTGTTGTGTGGCCATGGGACAGTGCTGCTGTGGAGGGAGATGGGGGAAGCCTTGACACCAGATTCACCCATCTCTCTGCCTTCCTCCATGGTCCCCTACGATACTTGTTTCTTCCAATATGAGGGTTCTTTTTCTTTCCTGTTTTTTTTTCCTTGCACTACTGGGCATTGAACCCGGGCCTTGTGTATAGTAACCGTGCTGCACTGCTGAGATGCCCTACTTGATGTGTGGATTCTTACAGCCAGTGTCACCATGCTGCTGATTTATCAGGCTAAGATTGAGCAGACTCTGGATTTAAATATTTTATTATTGTGTCCCATATGGGGGGCAAAGGCGGAGGGCAATACCACTGCCCACGTGAGGTTGGTTCTCTGTTCACCTATGCGTGAGTTCTAGGAATAGACTTGTGTAGCAAGTGTGTTTACCTGCTGAGCTATCTTGATTGCCCTGGGTTAATATTTTCTGTAAACTCTATAAGCTACATGCTGTGTTTTTTATCTGATATAAACCCTATGAAAACATGGATGCATTTAAAAGTCACAGAGGTGTTTCCTTACTGTGGTGCATTGTGGGTGGCACTCAGGCCTTGTGCATGCTACCACTGAGCCGCATCCCAACTCCCCTCTCCGTGTGTCCGTCTGTGTTGCCTGTTTGTGTTTTGGAAACAGGGTTTGCTGTAGCCCAGGCTGGCTTCAAACTCACTGAGTAGCTGAGGATGACTTTGGAAGTCCTGATCCCTCA
This sequence comes from Microtus ochrogaster, assembly GCF_000317375.1. Taxonomy (NCBI): domain Eukaryota; kingdom Metazoa; phylum Chordata; class Mammalia; order Rodentia; family Cricetidae; genus Microtus; species Microtus ochrogaster. The sequence goes on along the minus strand of NC_022016.1, from coordinate 83,407,068 downwards.
ACTTCTGCATCCTGAGCGACGGGATCGTAGGCGTGTACCACTATGCATAGCTCCTTTAAAAAAATTGTTCCGATGCTTTAAAAATTTTGACCCAGGCTGGACGGTAATGGTATATACCTTTAATCTCAGCTCTTAGGAGAGACAGGCGGATCTCTGTAAGTTCAAAGCCAGCCTGGTCTACAGAGTGAGTTCCA
>NC_022016.1:83394192-83406608 GCF_000317375.1 Microtus ochrogaster | reverse complement strand
GACCCTGTTTCAAAAAACAAAACAAAACAATTTTTGACATGTGTTCTCATTTTATAGCCCAGGCTGACTTGAAACTCACTGCATAGCCCAAAGTAGCTCTAAGCCTGAGGGCAAGCTCCATGCCTCAGCCTCCCGAGTAGTGGGATTCCCGCTGAGTCTCCATGCCCAGCTCTCATGGCATGTGTGTGCGTCCTGGGACTCAGTGTGTAGACTAGGCTGTGACTAGGCTGTGACATCCTCTTGCTTCCCATGCTGAGATTATAGGTGAGAGGCACCACACCTGGCTTTCCTGGGATATTTAAACATGGACAAAATGAAAGGCAAATACTGCAGTCCACAGGGCAGCGACCCTTGAGACCCAGCAGGACCCATGCTGTGGTCTGGCACAGCTTGAGTTTGAGTTTTCTAAGCAGATGCGAGACCCCCATTGTTCTAAGTGCGAGTGTGCAAACAGCATTAGCTTCAGGTTTATAAATAAAAATGTACTCAGGGCCACTCAAGCAGGTCAAAGGGAAGTCAATTGTCAGGCTCTTATCAGCTCTGATAGAAACCCACGTGGGCAGCACTAGCCTCCCAGCCTCCGGCCCCTGCGTGTCACATTCTTGGCCTCTCCTGCGCGGGCGCTGACTCCTACTTCTGAAGTGCCATCAGTTGGTCCATGTAAGTCTACAGAGACCTGGTGGGAATGTGACATCACTGTCCTTGATGTCTCCCACACCTTGGTGCCCATCTCAGCGCGGGACCTCAGTTTTCTCCCTGTGTGGGTCTTGCACAGTAGTTGGGAACCAGCCATGCTTCCTGCAGCAGGGGGCAGTCTCAGAACCACCAGCTGTCCACGCGTGCAGTGTCTGCCTGTGCGTGGTGACCCTTAGTATTTGTGTTTATTCCGTCACGGGATTTTCTGACATGGCACCACTTCATACACGGCTTGTGGTTTATCACCACATGATACAAACCCACCTCTCCTCCTCATTTACATGATTGACAGCTGCCTGTTGTTTCTTTCCATTTTCCTTTTCAGTTCTCTGACTCCTGAGAAATCTTCTTAGTGCAAGGGAAGCACTGCCCTATTTTTAGGGCTGGGATGTGTAGGAATAGCTGAAACCACTCCTACGATGCATCGTTATTTTTGATTCTTAGGTCTGAGCTTGGATAAATAATTAGTATCTAAATTAATTGCAGTTTGAGCTTATGTAATTTAAGCACAGTTTAATGGAGACCAGTTCTTGATCCCTACAGGGGAAATAGGAATCCTCCAGTGACATTAATATACTTGACAGAATTGTGATGAAAATTTAATAACATATTCGCCTGGATAGGCAGCAAATCCAAGTACACTGTAATACGCTTACGGCACACCAGCAGCCATTTGTCTGGGATGATTATGACTTATTCTCTTCAATTATTAATTTTCCTCACATCGACACCCTTACAGGGAATTAGGACAGAATTACATCAGTTAGGACGCTTTCTGGAGCGTTTGGCCTGGAATGTGAAGGGCAGGGACCTGTGCTCCACTTTCTATCCCAGAGCCAGCCCTGGGCGTTCCTTCCTGGCAGGCAGCAGGACAGGGTCAGCAAAGCAGAGCTTTAGCAGCACCAGTGGGTAGAAGTCCTTGCCACCCAATCCTTGCGCCAGAGTTCAGTCCCTAGGAGAGAACTGAGTCCTGAAGGATCCCCCTTCTGTCCTCCACATGTGTGCCATGGTGAGCACACAGACATGCAAATCAATCAATCAGTAGGTATAAGCAGAATACTAGATTAAAAAAATTTTTCAAAACGCTAAGTCGGATTCTCCTGAAGTTTAGGAAGCAGCTTGTTCCAGGCAAGTGTGTTAAAATAAGAATGACCTGACTCCAAAGACCCCGTTGAGCCAGCCCTGCGGCTGCAGACCTTAAGGCTCACAGCAGGACTGCAGCAGTAAGGAGGATGGGATCTGCCCGTCTCCGGGTGTGGAGGGGTAAAGCTGTGGGACAGAGTCTGTAGGACAGACGCTGTGTGAAATGTGCACAATGGCGGTCCTCCAGTGAGCACCGACGTGGCAGCACTAGCCAGACCCTGTCCTGTAGGAGCAGCCCACCGTGACTAGAGTGTGGTATGTAAGCGCTTCCCACCAGAGTGACTGTTAGGAATTCCCCTGTGTTGCCAAGACACCCAGAAACCTCGGTGTATGGCGGCACCTTGTGGCCAATTCCTTGAATGCCATGCATCCTTCATAGGGGATGGCCTTCTGAAAACTAGCTCTGACTCCCAGTGTGAAGGCTCCATAAAATACTTATGATATTTGCTGGAGGTCACAGTGGCTCAGGCCATATTATGTACTTTGGGAGGAGGAGTCCTTTGGGAAAGTAAAATTTGGTTGCAGGACTCTGGGTTAGTACTTAAGTCTCTTAATACAATGACATTAGTTCCAAATTGGTATATATACAGTAGAAAGGGGGTATCTGAGACACTAAAGACTGCTCCCCTGTTCCATTCAGCCAGATGGGCAGTACTTACTAAGAGCCTGCTGGGATCCAGGCTCTAGGAGGACAGGGCAGGCAGAGCAGACAGCAGGGAAGGGAAGAGACAATAAACAGATGGTCCAACAAGACGCTCAGAAAACTAGGACGGTGAGACAGGGCTGTGTGACAAGAGGTGGAGGCACAGAACTGACCCCTGGAGAGTTACCTTGAAGCCAACATGAGGACAGTTCTGGGCCCAGGGAATGGATACCCAGTGCAGGGGCTGACCAGCAGAGGAGCAGGGAGAGCTGGGCTACAGGGGAGCAAAGATCACACTTGGCCTCGCGGGCAACTGGCCAGGACTAGGAAATGTACTTTCAGGTAGAGCTAGGCAGGGTAGGGAGTGGGATTTCTCTTGAGACACACACACACACACACACAGCGACTCTGTAGGGGAAAGGACAATGGAAGATATGAGTGGGCTATGAGGCCAAGGCCATAGTAGCCCAGATGGAGCCAAAACATGGATACTCAAGGTCCAGGCAAGGATCAGCCCTGTGCAGTTCATCCCCAGAGCCGCAGTGCTGGTGCATGAGCTAGAGGGGCGGAGATCCTTGCTTCCTGCTGGGCTCTGCTGGAAGTGAGGGCCATCCATAGGATGGTGTGTGCCCTGGAGACTGTGCTCAGAGCCACTGTGCCTCTTCCCAGTCCCTGCTTGTTATTTGACCCCTTTCTGAGCCCAGGGTGAGTTGGAAGGGAGCAGACCACAGAAGTAAGGAGTCTGGGTTCTAGGGCTCCAAGGGTGGATACAAAGACTCTGGAAGGATCCTGTGCTGTGTCGGATATGCAGACATAACGTCAGCCCCAGCTGGCCAGGTTTTTAACCTGTTGTGTGGGCTTGCAGGGCGAGGGCCCCATTAGGCTTTTGAGCAGCTGATGAGTAGATACTCAGAAGCTGTTGCCCAGGCTCTGGCACATTCCCGGGTGCGCCCTTGGCATGGAGTATTGCCTTGTCCAGCATGTCCCTGTCTAAGATTCATGGGCCACTGGGAGTAGATGGTGTGAGGAGTGTCCTTAGCCTGCCAGCCGGGTTCCCTGTTCCCCGAGTGCAGCTCCTTGGTAGCAGGGCTGCTGAGGCTCCACCCCACCAGCTGCTGCGTTATTTCTGACTTGTCCAGGAGTTCAAGTGTGTAACCCAAACCCCTAGATCCTCTCTCCTCTCCCCCAGCTCCTTCTGCAGGAGGAGGCTCCGGGCTTCTCTTTCTGGGGCTGGCTGTAGCTCAGGCCAGAGACACCTGGACACAGCCGCTGGCCTTTACAGCTGTCTTCAGGAGCTACCCTCTAACAGGTGGGTGGGTTTGTGGGGTGGCAGTAGCAGCCCTATCAGGACCTCTGCTCCATAGCCCTGGACCAGCCACCCCCGTAGAGGGAGTCCTCGGTGCCTTGCCCAGGAATTGGCCTCTTGAGTTTGGTAGGGGCTTTTGCACAGGGTGCCGTCGCTGCCATGGGTGCTGTCACTGATCTTACAGTTTCCTGTGCCAAAGGCCCTGGCTAGTCACCTCTGACCAATTCCTTTTACTTCTCACTCATGTTGTCTGTGTTGAAAACCTAGGAGTCTTGGGACTTCATGCCTCATTTCCCCTGTGGCTCATAACAGAAACCGTGGCTGTCCCCTGCAGCCTATTCTCTAGAATGAGTGCTCCTCAGCCGTGCTTCCTGGGCCTCAGACAGGAGGTAGTCTGGACCCCCCCCACCTCTTCTGTGACTTCTGTGCTGTCAGGATGGGGCCCCTACTGGGGAGGGACTACTGAAGAAAGGTGTCAGTATTAGAATGATCTCATCCTGGCATTTTCTCTGTAACGCTGCCCCTCTCCTCGCAGGAGTCCCCAGAGCTGGACCAGGGGGATGAACCGTGAGGGAGCACCCGGTAAGAGCCCGGAGGAGATGTACATTCAACAGAAGGTCCGCGTGCTGCTCATGCTGAGGAAGATGGGGTCAAATGTGAGTGCCTGTAGGGTGTCAAGCATCTGGGTACCTGCCGCCCTGAAGGAGGGACAAGGCAGCAGGGCCAGTTCAGGCTCCCCCTACTTCCCCTACACAGAGCCCTGCATGTCCAGTGTTGGGAGGCATCGCTAAGAGAGAACCTTTCCACTTCATTGTTGATTTTCAGCCAGGGACTATGGGGGTTTTAATCTTCCTTTCTGACCCTCAGTGACCTCAGAGAGGCTTCTCTCCTGGGAGCAAGTGAGGGGCACCTGGGCAGGGTGGCCACGGAGGAGAGTAGTAGACAAACATGCGCAGGGACATCTTTTGAAAAGAAATGGAGGGATTTGGAATGGCTGGTTGGCTGCTGGTGTCTGGCCAGGGCCTGGCTTTCATACCTGCTCTCTACCAGAAGAGGAGAGATCTAGAGTCAAAGTGGCAGGACATGTGAACTTCAGGGACCTGGTTTTCAGGGTGGAAGCAGGGAGGGATTGCTGGGAGACTAGCAGCCACCCAGCTGCTAAGAAGCACGAAGGGAGGTACTAGTGGGATCAGGTAGGATGCCTTTTGGGGACCAGGTACGTGCTCCCCTCACCACAGCACTCTCACCCTGCAGCTGACCGCCAGCGAGGAAGAATTCCTGCGCACCTATGCGGGGGTCGTGAGCAGCCAGCTCAGCCGGCTGCCACAGCACTCCATCGACCAGGGTGAGTCAAGGGCCAGGCGCCAGCCAAGCCCTCCCCAGCGCACTCAGCAGTGGCTCTTCACAGAGCTGAATGGGTGATCTGGGAGTCTAGGCAAGAGAAAAGAGGACGTTGTTCCCCCTCATCCACAGACAGCCTCCCCTCTGTCCCATCCCCATCCTCAGGTGGGAATCATGGTAGATCCCTTCCCAAGCCTGGAGGAAGGAGATAGTCATGTCTGGGAGCCTGTGTAACCTCAGAGGGTCTGAGCCCTGTCCTCTCATTCAGGGGCAGGGAGCTGCTCTGTGTATTCTTGACAGCACTGTCCCTGTGTGGCACCGCTGTGCAGTGACTGGCCAGCCTGGCACTAGCAGGAAGGGATAGCTCAAGGGGCCTGATGTCTTCATATAACCAAGGGAGTTCTGAGGATTCTCATGGTCCAAAGTCCCACAAGTGTTTATTGAGCAGCAGGGGCTATGCCCAGGGACCGGTACACATCATTTGACAGTTGCCAGCTGTTGCTCGTGTGACTTCCATTTGGCAGGCAGTGGTTTGGAAGCAGAACTCATTGCCCTTGACCACACAGAGGTGCCCAGGAGTCAAACCTGCTCCTCGCTGACAAGGCTGCTGGGCAGCTCCCTTGGCTGCTTCTGGAGGCTTTCCCTGTCTGAAAGCTCGGCCTGACTGTAGCATAGCGTTCTGAGCAGCATCTCCTTGCACTTCTTCTCTGTCGTTCTCACGCTTCGTTGGGATTTTGGCTACAGGACACCTGAGTGACTCATGGCAAATCCAGGCAGGGGCAGCCACCAGAGCAGAGTGTGCTTGCTGTGTTGAGGCTGCTTGCAGGGGGAGCAGGTCTAGCACATTGGGCTGCCTGGCTATCTGTCCTACATGTTGTGGGCTCAGCCCTGATACAGGGTCTGCTTCCCTAGTGCTGGTGCTGTATGTAGCCCAGTCGGCTCGCCAGAAATCTCCAGGGGACCTCTGCTAACTCAGAGCGGTGTAGGACTATATGCGTGTCTCATACTCAGCCTGCCCAGGCATGCCCGCCTGCTCAATTGTGCTGCGTGCTCACCAGCACCAAGGCCAAGTGTGTATGTCGTCTGTCCTACCTTTCCACTGTCTCTTGGAGGAGTCCTTTGCTTTGCCATCGCTGGTCTGTGTTTTCCTCTCCTAGCTCCAAAACCAGGTCCCCCAGAAAACTTCAGACGTCTGAGTTCCCAGGGTCTTCCTTTGCTCCCTTATGTTCCTGAGTCTCTGAGTCTCTCTGTACAAGTGTCCCTAATTGGGAAGAGACAAAAAGCAGATGCTCAGAAAACTAGGACAGTGAGACAGGGCTGGGTGACAAGAGGTGGCGGCACGAAAAAGTAAAGTGCTTGCCTAGCATCCATGAGTCCTTAGGTTCAGTCTCCAGCACCAAGTAAATGAGTGGCACCCCTGTAAATCCAGCACTTGGGAGGCAAAGGCAGAAGAATCAGTTAAAAGTTGTTGATCACACAGTGAGTTTGAGGTTGGCCTTGGATCACAGTGAGGTCACTGCTCACTGTTGCCCTTGGTGCAAAGCTGCTGACTCGGCCATAAGCACCAGGCAGGTGGGTGTGACCATCCATAGACACTCTGGAATCTGGGGCCTCTTGGGTGTGTGGCAGCCGTAGATCCTTTCTTTGCTGTGGTATGAGTTTCGGATTGAGGGAAATCGTATCAGACAAAGGATGTAGAGGATCTGTGCTGCTGATGCCGCTGTAGACTGCCCCTTACCTCTGCAAGTCACCTCACCGGGAACAAATGCTACTCCGGGAGGCCCTAGGGATCCCAGGAGATCAGGAGGAACCCAAACATGGAAGTCTCAAGCCTCCTTTTATTTTCTCTGTTATAAATAAACCACATACAAACACCTATTAATAGAACCCAATCTGGTCTATAGTCTAGGTCAGGAGCTTGTGTTTGTCAGTCCTGTGAGGCTGAGCGGGTTTCCAGTAAAATTCTAACCTACCTACTTCTCCGTTGTCAGAGCCAACCTCAGCTCATGCACCAAGGTGTCCTGCTGTCTCTTTGCCTAGGGGGGCCAAAGCCTGGACCTGGGACTAGGAGGAGTCCATCTTCTGTCCACTAGGTGGCTCTGTTTCTCAGCCAGATGGCAGGGCTCCACCCTAAGGTTCCCTGAGCTTGAGAAAACTTCGTTTGGACTATTCCTCTACACGGAGGTCCTGAGGCAGACCCACCCAAAGGACAGCACTCAGCCTCACCCCTGGGAACCCAGCTACCATCTAGGCTCATACACTCTTGCCCACTGGGGCGGTGGGTGGGGGGTTGGTACCTGAGTAGTTGGTTCTCTACCCACCACACACAGTCTAGCTGTGTTTGTAGAGAACGGGCAAATGCTGGAAAGACCCTGGGCCAGAAGACTGCACCTAAGGGCTGATCAAATGGTCTCAGCAATGGCCTCCCAGTACTAAATAGTGTCTCCCCCAGTTCTCAGCCTGCCTGATCCCTACTAAGCAAAGATTACTATGACTGCCTCCTTCCTCTCCTTCATCCTCAATGCTCCCCCTTCCTGCCCTCTCCAGTGCATTGGTGTCTTTAGATTCAGTCCTTTGCCTTAACCCTTTCTCTCTCTACCCTATTTCCCATGACTTCCACAGACCTCAGGTCAATACCTTCCAAATATTCCCTTAGCCCAGCCCCCTCTCCAAATCCCCAGAGCGTCGTCTGACTGTCCTGACACAGCTCCTTCCCTGCATGCTCAGCAGGTCCAACTGGGCCCTCCTTTCCAGACCCACTTCTCCACCTGTGTTGTCACCAGGTGCGGGAGCAGAACATGGGCTTGGCTTATTTCTAGCACTGTGGTTGTTCCTAATGGCCTTGATTCTCCTGCCTTAATGCTTCCCAGATGGGCCTCAGCTTCTCCTTCTTGTTTGACTTCTTGTCTTATGTTTTTGTTGCTGTTGCTGTTGTTTTGTTTTGATTTTTTAAGATTAATTTATTTTTATTTTTATGTGTGTGTATTACACACACACACACACACACACACACACACACACACACACACACACACACACACACCATATGCCTGCAGTACCCATAGAGACCAGAGAGGGCACTGGATACCCTGAACTGGAGTTATAGATGATTGTGAGCTGCCATGTATGCTGGGAACCGAATGCAGGTCTTCTGCAGGAGCAGCCCGTACTCTTAATCTCTGAGCCATCTCTCCAGCCCCAGTTGTCTCAGGCTTTTTGTGTGTTTCCAGATAGGGTCTTGTATGGAATAGGCTGGTGTTGAACTTGCTCTGTTGCTGAGAATGATCTTAAACTTTCAAAAATATTTTTCATTTATTTATGTGTGTGTGTGCCTGCCATGACACACAAGTGGAGATCAGAAAACAATTTTCAGGTGTCAGTTTTCTCCTCCTATTATGTGGGATCCAGAGATTGAACTCAGGTTATCAAGCTTAACAGCAGGTGCCTTTCCCTGATGAACTATTATGCCCACCCTGTCTTGAACTTTTGACCATTTTTAGTGCTAGGATTATTGGCATGCTGTGTTGAGGACCAAACCCAGAGATTTATGCATGCTAAGCAAATACCCTACCAATTGAGCCATTCCCTATCCCTGCTAGCTCTATTATTTTTAAATTAAGCAACAGCTTATTTTATTTTATTTGAAGATTTGTTTATCTATTACATTTACTGTGTTCTGCCTGCATGTATGCCTGGAGACCAGAAGAGGGCACCAGATCTCATTATAGATGATTGTAAGCTACCATATGGTTGCTGGGAATTGAACTCAGGAAGAACAGTTAATGCCCTTAACCTATGAGCCAACTTTCCAGCCCCAGCTTAATTTACTTTTGTGTGTATGTTTTCTTTGTCTGCATATGTGCTTGGTGCCTGCAGATGCTACATCATATGGAGCTGGAGTTATGGATAGTTAGTTGTAAATTGCCATGAGAGTGTTGAGAATCAAATCTAGGCACCCTCTACAAGAATGGCAAATGAGGACTGGAGAGATGGCTCAAAGGTTAAGAGTACTGGCTGCTCTTGCAGAGGTCCTGAATTCAATTCCCGGCAACCATATGATGGCTCAGAGCCATCTCATAATGAGATCTGATGTCCTCTTCTGGCAGGCAGGCATACGTGGAGGCAGAATGTTACATACATAATAAATAAATGTTTAAAAAAATGGCAAATGATAGCCACTGAGCCATCTCTCCAGCCCCTTTCCAACTGAGCTTCTAGAGAGGTCCTCAGTGGCATCTTTTTGGTTTTTCAAGACAGGGTTTCTCTGTGTACTAGCCCTGACTATCCTGGAACCCACTTTGTAGATCAGGCTGGCCTCAAATTCATAGACATCTGCCTGTCTCTGTCTCCTGAGTACTGGGATTAAATGCATGCACCACCACTGCTTGACTCGTAACTGGCATCTTGATTGATCTTAGTCCCCTGGTCCACTCTCTATTCCTATGGCCAGAGTGACTTTTGAAGGCTTAGAAGGAACAGTACTGAGGAGGTACAGTCTTACACTTGCATGGTACCCTCAACCACACCTTACAGTCACCGTGATTGACTGGCATCCTAGACTGCTGTGCTCACCTCTCTGCCTCTGCACTGGCACGCCCAAGAACTCAGCCCTTAACCCCCGCCTCCTGCAGCCTGGCCCAGACCCTCTGCTGACCAGATGCTGAGTTCCTTGAGCTTGGGATTGAGGCTTCCTTCTAAGTGTGCATCTGTGTGGCTGTGTCTACCTCACCAGGATCTTGGTAACTAAGGTTGAGCACAGTGATCGAGCAGGTTCTAGGAGTCAGAGAGGCAGTGAATTTTGTGGGTACTGTCTCCTGGTCCCCAAGGATGGCCTAGCAGACGTGACAGCCAGGCATGACTCTGCTTTGAACCAAAGGAAATCAATGCTTCACTAGGCAGCTGGTCCTCCGCAAAGGTCCAGCTGCAGACATGGTAGAGGGTGGGGGATGTGGGGTTGGAGCTGCCGCTCTTGAAGCCACAGAATGCTGAGCTTCCCTGTGGCGTCGGTGCTAGCACACAGTGTTCATCGATTCTCTTTCCTGGCTCTGAAGGGATGCGTGATCACTGTGGAAATGAGAGAGGAGACGCAGTTGAGCTTAGACTCTGCAAAGACTCTGTTTCCTTTTCTTCATGTTCTTCTTAGCCTCTCACAGCCTTTTACAAGCTAGGCAGTCACTTCTGTCAGCGTTGGCTTCAGAGCATACTGCTTTGATACTCGTCTAAGCATGCATACATACATATATGTATATTTGTAAGATTTTTTTTTTTTTACTTCAGGCAATTTCATTGAGCTCTTCAACAATTCCCAAGAAAATGTTTTGGTCGTTGTATAATATGCAGCATCTGTCTATCAGAAGTTATTAACCAGTCTCTTCCTGTTGGATCTCATTTCTGCTATTAATCATCATGATGGCAAGCATTCATTAGGCTGTTTTTCCCTGCCAAGTTCCTTGCAAAGAAATACACAAGGGCTCCCCCAGTGAGTGTCGTTAGAACCCTGTTACGTGGGTTCTCTCTGGCTGAGAGAGGTAGCTCAAGACCATAGAGTCAGCCAGTGTGGGACTTGAACCCAGGCCCAATAGAAGAGCAGCCTAACCACTGAGCCATCTCTCCAGCCCCCTAGGAATGTTTTTATACTACTTGGTTTGGTTTTTTAATATATTGGCCTTGAACTCACGGTGTGCCTTAGCCTCACACTGGGATTACCACTGAGTGCCACCATACCTGCCAGAATTGTGACTCTTGTGCTGTGCCTTGGGTAGGCTCTTGTCCAGTGTCCCAGGGCTGACATGACTCATTTTGACAAGGAACCTCCTTGTTCTTTCTCTGCCAAGGGAATTCCGGGGGACACTCCTGGTCTGCCTTTGAGAGCTATTGTTTGTCATATTAGCTCCCTGGGCCTGTTATAGCTTCTGTCTGAGTCTGCTTTCTCGGAGGGATTTTCAGGAAAGGGCCGTGGGCTTTTTCAGGCCTGCTGGCTTTCCCCTGCAGAAACAGAGGCACCTGGTTCAGGGTGCTACCAGAGAGCCTAAAATAGTTTCTTGGTCTCATGGTTAAACTGAGAGCTTATGAGAGCAATGTTACGGGAAAGCAGCAGGAATTAGGCTCTTTGGGAGTGGCCCAGTTCTGCGGTCTCTGCACTTGACCCTTAAAGTGCCCCAGGCCAAGGATGTCAGCTTGAGCATCTCCATTTTTCTCTGGAATTTTCTCTGGGATCCCCCGCCCCCACCATTCAGCCTCTGTCTTCTCTCTTCCTTCCTGTGCCCTCTCCCAGCCCTCCCATGCCCAGCTGGTACCCGGCTCTGGCTCCCACTGCCCATGCCAGCCTTTGCCCCACAGCAGCAGGACTCTGTGGAGAGGTCTGTGCTTAGTTTACGTCACACATTCAGACCCAGAGCTTGCTGGGGTCCTGCACAGACCAAGCCCCATGGAGGCTGAGCAGCTCTGAGTGTGCTGACCCCCCACTGTGATTTTGGCTCTCTCTCTCTCTCCCCAGGCCAGCTCCTTCCAGGCGCCTTCTGGAAGCCCCAGGTGAAAACTGTCAGTGCTGAAATTAGAGTCAGCCCAGGGAAGGTTCATCTGGGACAGGAAGCTCAGCCTCTTGACTTTAATTAACACTTGTGTGAGAATTACCTGTAACCCAGTAACAGGGTTGAGGCAGAAGTCACATGCATTGTACAGAAATCCACCGGGATTTGGTTTGTAACACTGGTATTGACAGAGAAAAGGAACCCCAGAGAGGAGTGGAGAATGTGCTGAGATGGGGGCCCTTTAGCAAAGCCGAGAACAAATGCTTGAAAGGCCTTAAAACCCCTGGCATGCCTTCCCAACACCCTGCTAAGCGGTGGGTCCCTGTCCTGGGCGGGGCATGGGGGCCACTCTGTCCAGCATTTGGACAGTTCCAGTCGCATTGGCCTCTCTTTACTGTAAGCTCAGCACGGTGTCAGATGACAGCTGTCCCCCATGAAGGACAATAGGGTACGTGTACAAATGCCTAAGAGCTTTGAGTACGGAAGCCCACCCAGGAAGCTAGAACGCAGGCTCAGTCCCAGTCAATCACAGTCTTTGCCAGAGAGCCTGGTAATCTGCATTTTAAGCAAAGTGTGGCGTGGTGTTGTATATCTGCAATCCTAGTACTCAGGAGTTGATGCCAGCCTGCGCTCCAGAGAAGGAACCTGTGCCCTTCCCTAGATTCAGGGAATCGTATGACAGCTAGATGTGCCTAGCTTTAGAGCCTATCCTGGAACTTGCTCTGTAGACCAGGCTGGCCTCGAACTTACAGAGATC
>NC_022016.1:83390704-83393658 GCF_000317375.1 Microtus ochrogaster | reverse complement strand
TGTGTATGTTGCAGGCTCAGTGGGGTGGGAGGGTAGTTGTGGGTTCAGGGCCCCAGGGGACGCAGCTGGAATTTGTTACCACCGATGTCCCTGGACATTATTCCCGGTGTGTTAGTGAGGACACAGGTGCCATTTACCTTACTTCACAGATGAATGAACTGAGCTTGACTGCACAGGGACCTCCCTGACCTCCACAGGTAGTCAGAGTTAAGGTCTGGCCCAGGTCCCAGGAAACAGTGAAAGCTGGGAAGGGCCTGTAGTTGTCTCCTGTACTCTTTATTGGCCTGTTTTAGGAAGCCACCCATGACATCTCTGGCTTTGGAACCCAGTAGGCACCACAGAGCCTAGTGCTGCTCCTGCTGCTAAGCCATTGGTGAATCAGAACCCCCTGTTCCCATAGCAACCTAAGTGTGGCACTACCTTGGGTAAAAAGCCTCCCCTGGGAGCTTTGGGCTATCAAAGCGGAGGTGTATAGAACACCTGGCTCATAGCCTTGGGATGCTAAAAACAGCACATGCTGCCCAGTGGGTGTTAGTTTATGTGGGAGGAAGCCCCGTGCAGGAGGAGCACCAGCCTTGCTCCCCTCAGAACTTCTTCCCTTTGGTGGCCCTTTGGGGCCAGTTTTTCCAGATAGCAATTCCCCAGAACTAGTAGCTGAGGCCTTGCAGTCTTGGATACTTGCTGACATTCCAGATAATGAACTCATGGCCTGAGGAGGTGCTGCACCCAACCCAGGCAGTCAGGGAAGGGGCTAGAGCATTGAGAGTGGGAATCACTCCGTGTTCCTGGGGTCGCTTGCTCCATCATGAATGGGTGTTGTGTGTGCTGAAAATGTCTCACTGAGCCTGGAGTTCACAAGGCTCAGCAGGGGTGCTCCTTGGGAATTTAGAGGCACTCATCAAAGTGCCCTACATTGATGATGACTCACAAAGGGGGTTCCCTCTATCAGCTTTGGGAATTTGGAGTCTCTGCAGCCATAGGGTTGCAATTTTTTAGCTTTTCAAACAGCTGGTTTAAAAAAAATGATTTATTTTATTTTATATGTATGAACGTTTTGCCTGCATCTATATCTGTGTGCCATATGGATGCGTGGTATCTACAGAGGTCAGAAGAGGGCATTGGATCTCCTGGAACTAGAATTACAAACAGCTGTGACCCGCCAAATGCTGGGAGCCAAACCTGAGTCCTCTGCAAGGGCAGCGAGTATTAACCACTGAGCCATCTCTCCAGCCCCAACAGGCTGTGTACGTGTGTGCGTGTAGGTCAGAGGAGAGCTTTCAGAGTTGTTCTGCTCCACATTGTTTAGGCAGGGGTTCTCTGGTTGTTTCTGCTGTGCTTCATACTCTAGGCAGCCTGGTCCCCGAGCTTCTGGGCAGTTTTCCTGGCTTGTCTCACATAGGCATGCTGGGATTACAGAAGCGTACATTCTGAGCCTTCACAAGACTCTAGGGATTTAATTTAAGTTGGCATGTTGTCATCAGCTTCCACCTTTTTTTTTTTGTCAGAGTCTCTGAGTTTACCAATTGGCTAGACTTGCAGGTTAATGAGCTCCAAGGATCCTCATGTCTCTGTATAACCTAGCATGAAGGTTTCAGACATGCATAGAATATGTATATGTATATACACATGTACAAATACATACAAAGAATATACATATACATATTCTTATGTATATCCAACTGAACCATGCCCTCCCTCAGCCCCGAGGTCTCTAATCTGTACTTGGGCTAGGTAGGTGTACGGTTCCATAGAAACACAGGAGATAATGGGTACCTGGCCCCAGATGCCTGCAGCTGGAGTAGTCCTGGGACCCTATGCCAGTAAGGGGTGCTGTAGTTTCAGTGACCTTAAAGATGGCAGAGCCAAGGTCCCTATCCCCAGGGCTCAAGCTGTCATGAAAGTTGGGCTTTGAGGAGCTCAAGATTAGGTCATATGGTATCCAGCTGTGGCTGGTGCTGCTCGTATGATCCCCCTTTCCCAGTGCCATCCACATGGGGCTGTGCCCATCCTGGGCTGTGAGGTTCTTGGGGCTTGCAGGAGACTTACAAGTTCAAGGTCAGCCTGGGCAACATATCAAGAGCCGATCTTAAATTACAACAGAAGGACAGCAAGGATGATGCTTGTCCACCTTCAGGAGCCCTTCTCCCCAAACCACACTGTCCCTGTGGTCATCTGTTTTGGGTGTGAGTGCTGGCTTGAGACAGAGCCTTGCTTTCAACACGGCTGGTGTGAATTCATTCCCAGCTCACAAACAGCAGTGACCCCATTGTCTGGCCCCGCCCCCGGACTAGGGGCAGCTTCCCTGTTTCTGTGCTTCTGCATACTTGCCATTTTTCCCTCCCCAGTCACTTGACTAGCTCCATTAAAAGGCCAAAGCTGGCATTGGACGTGGGTTGGAAGGACCAGCGGGCGCCTGCCCCACCCTATGCAGAGAGCTGAGCCTTAGCCCTGCTTTCTAGATGGATGAGCCACAGGAGTAGAGGCCATCAGAGGATGGTTGACACTTGAGTTCCATGTTGAGTTCCCCTAAATTTATTTTATTTTATTTTTTTTTTTGCTTTTTCGAGACAGGGTTTCTCTGTGGCTTTGGAGCCTGTCCTGGAACTAGCTCTGTAGACCAGGCTGGTCTCGAACTCACAGAGATCCGCCTGCCTCTGCCTCCCAAGTGCTGGGATTACAGGCGTGCGCCACCACCGCCCAGCTTCCCCTAAAGTTTTGTTGGTGTTTTCTAACCCTGGGACTTGGTTCCCTTCTCATAGTAACACAGACAGATTGGTCCAGGCTTTGTCTGAGGCTTGGCATTCCTCAGTGCTCTGGACAACTAGAGACAGTTGTTTCTCTTCTCCTAGAGAAATAACAAGGTGCTCTGTGTAGAAAAGGCAAGGGCTCCAGACCCTGGGCCTCAGATTCGCCCAGCTGCTTCATGTCTCTGAACAAGGGGCTTTCCCAGGTGA
>NC_022016.1:83388631-83389984 GCF_000317375.1 Microtus ochrogaster | reverse complement strand
GGCTAGTCTCTGGTCACACAGCATGTACAGCATGGCTAGTCTCTGGTCACACAGCATGTACAGCATGGCTAGTCTCTGGTCACACAGCATGTACACCATGGCTAGTCTCCAAGAATACAGTGTGTCCACCGTGGGGAACAGATTAATGGCATTGGAGGCATACCCCAGTTGTAGCCTGCTTGCCTAGCATTCCTGAGGCCTTGTCTTGATCCCTGTACCTCACAAAGCTGGATGTGAGATATCACCTGTCATCTCGGCACTCGGGAGCTAGTAGGAGGGTCAGAAGGTGAACCTCATCCTTGCCTACACAGTGAGTTCAAGGTTATCCTGGGCTTCATGAGAACATGTTTCATCTCTCTCTCTCTCACACACACACACTGCTATGGTGCTGAGAATGCTGAAGATGACCACAGCTGCCTGGGCAATAAGACCCTGGGCACTGTTTCAGAATGGCCGTCAGAAAGGGTGTGAGGTTGTGGGGGGGGGGCTCCAAGGCCTCTGCTTTCTTATCACTTGCTAGAGTCTCTCTCTCATCCTGCCTATCCTGTCCACATGTGTGGGGCAGCACCTCCTGGGAACTGTGGCGTGTGTTTCCAGAGTGGTGCAGAGCTGCTCTCAGGAGCTTGCTGGCCATGCCTGTAACCCCAGCACTCAGAAGGGATACGAGTGTGAGTTTGAGGCCAGCCTGGGCTAGCTACCTAGTAAGGCCCTGTCTCCTAGAAGACTGAGCTCAACTGGAGATGTAGCTCGGTGGTGATCGAGCCCCCTGCTTCTTGTGCCCTGGATTTGTTTAATCCATCGCTGAAAAGGGGCGGGGTAAGTGATGTAAGTAATAGATTTCAACTTCTTGTTGTTTTGTTTTTACCAAGACAGGTTTTCTCTGTGTGGCCCTGGCTGTCCTGGGATTCTGTCTGTAGACTATTCTGGCCTCGAACTGACAGAGATCTGCCTGCCTCTGCCTCTAGTGCTGGGGTTAAAGGCTCGTGCCACCACTGTCAGGTGACTTCAACTTTTTTTAAATTTTGAGTAGTTAGAGTATAAGGCAGTTCTGTCCCCAGGCCCCACATAGTGGAAGGAGAGAACAGACTCCTGCGGTGTCCTCCAACCTCCGTGTGCCTATATCACACACACACCCTCACCCACACAGAAAATGACGACATGTAATAAAAATTGCCCCTAAGTGTTGTAGTATTGTTGATGAATAATACTATCAGTGAAATTATTTTCTTTTTTAATAATTTTATTTATTTTTTATTTCATATGCATTGTTGTTTTGCTTGCATGTAGATCTGCGTGAGGGTACTGGGTTCCCTGTAAATGGGGTTGCAGACAATTGTGAGCTGCCCTGTGGGA
>NC_022016.1:83387990-83388433 GCF_000317375.1 Microtus ochrogaster | reverse complement strand
AGAATTTACCTGTTTGTTTGATTTTGTTTTTTGAGACCAGGTTTTTGTGTGTAGCTCAGGCTGTCCTGGAACTCTCTCTGTACATCAGCCTGGTCTCAAACTCACAGAGACCCTCCTGCCTCTGCCTCCCGAGTGCTGGGATTAAAAGTATGCCCCACCCTGCTAGTTTGTAGCTTTTCAGTAAGTAGAAATTACAGAGCATTTTCTACTTATAAGATTATGATATCCACAAATAGAAAGTTTCCTCCCTTTTTCTAATGTGTATGCTATTTATTTAGTTATTTGTTTTTGCCTAACTGCCCAGGAACGAACCTTCAGAACTACTTAGAGAAGCCAGGTGAGGTGGCAAATGCCTGAAATGTCAGCACTGGGGAGGCTGAAGCAAGAGGCTTGTCAGTCAGCCGCAAGTCTGGGCTACATGAGACCTGCTCTCAAATATCCAA
>NC_022016.1:83364656-83387134 GCF_000317375.1 Microtus ochrogaster | reverse complement strand
TGAGCCACCATGTGGTTGCTGGGAATTGAACTCAGGACCTTTGGAAGAGCAGGCAATGCTCTTAACCACTGAGCCATCTCTCCAGCCCCCCAGTCTTGGTATTCTTATTTAATTTGTTAAAGAAGACATTCAGGAGTGTAGCTCCCCCTGCCTGGGCTTACCTGTATCTGGTGGGAGGCAATGAACAGAAGGTCTGAGCCCAAGTTCTGACTTTGGGTATCAGTGGGAAAGATGGGAAAGATTTTTATGCCAGTAAAATAGATTGCTGGCCTGGGGGTAGAGGATGGCACTGACAGGACAGTGAAGAGGGTACCTGAGGGCTGCGTTCCTCTTCTGGCTCAGGAACTGAGTTTTAAGGCTCAAGCCATGATGACAAACTGAGCTGCTCTAACTGAATGATCCACTGTGACAGAGAGGCTGAAGGATGCTCCAGAAGAACTTCAGCTGCCCTCTCTTTGGCTCCAGAGGAAGGAGGTCCTGGTGGTCAGCCAGTGCTTCAAAGACAGGAGATAGTGTGGGATGGGCAGCACCTCTGGGCTGCCGCAGCCCCAGCCACAGAGCAGAGGCTCGGAATGAGGCCTGTGGATTCTCAGGCAGGGAGGACATGGCCAGCTGGCATGTGGGAGAGCAAAACTCTTACAAAGCTTGCTCTGGGTGTCTTCTTACATACTTACCAGAGTGACCATGTGACCTTAAGAAGGTCATTGTCCTAGCTAGAGTTTCTGCTGTTATCATTGAACACCATAACCAAAGCGTCTCGGGGAGGAAAGGGGTTAACCTCACTCACAGTTCCATACCACTGTTGACCGATTGCCAGGCAGTGAGGGCAGAGCTGATGCAGAGGCCATGAACGGGTGCTGCTCGCTAACTGGCTCCCTGTGGCTTGCTCAGCCTGCTTTCTTATAGAACCCAGGACCACCAGCCCAGGGATGGCCCCACCCACAATGGGCTATGTCCTCCCCATCAATCACTTTAAGGAAATGTCTTACAGCCGTATCTTATGGAGGTATTTTCTCAATTGAGGTTCCTTCCTCTCCAATGACTTCAGCTTGTATCAGATTGACATAAAACAGCCAGTACAGTTACTGTCTTCATAGCACAGGACATGTACCCAGCGAGCAGTCTGCAGAGTTCAGTGATCAGGATTTGAGAGCTTCTCTGAGGAGCTGGTGGCCCACTCCCTCTGCACACCCACCATTCTCTCCTGGGGACCCAGTGCTGGTTTTGTGCCTGCAGCTTACTGCAGAGGCCCAGGGTCCCTTCAAGAAAGCCTACGAGACAGATGAGAAAGAGAGTGGGCTGTCACCTTTCACTGCCACAGAAGCATCTTCTGCCGACACTGGCAGTCTTGCTCCGACCCCCTCGTGCCCTCGGAAAAACCAGCATCTGTAGGTGCCCAGCTCAGCTGCCATGCGGAGTATGATGTAATCCTGGAGTCTGTGGTTGCTAGGACAATCCTGACTAAAGTGACAGTGCGTGGTCCCAGGACTGGAGCGAGAACAGAATGTTTCCGAGAAAACAGAAAGAATTCATAGGGCATCTCAAGCAAAGGTGTCTCTTCCCAAGAAGCCAGATATCTGTTCCTTTTCTGGGGGCTTGTCTTCTCAGGAATGCTGCTAAGTACAGACTCCCAGAGGCAGAAATGGTGGGTGGATGACAGATTAAGTTGCTTTAGCGCCTCTGCTGATGTGAAGGCGGGCCTTCCGGATGTCATGTGTTCTTATGGGCTGCCCTTCTGCAGCAGCACCTGAGGTGCCTCTGGCTCCTCCCGGCAGCAAGGTGTGCAGGAAGCACTCCCCGGTCCTGTGGATAAGGAGAGCCATCTCTACATTGACTCTAGTCCAAGTGACAGAGGCCCTATTGCACCCCACCCCCATCCAACCCAATCCTCGGAGGCCTTTCCTGTCCCTGCTGTTTCCATCTGCCTCTTCCAGGGAGATTGCCTCCAATATCGCAGCAGGAAAGTATGAAAGGCCACCGGCTGCCTGACTGTCACAGTTTAGAGCAACATGCTGGACTACCGGTTAGAAAAGGCAGACAGGTAGTATGGGATGCAAGGACAGAGAGGCACAGGCAGCTCGCAGGTTAGCTTGTCCAGCTCCTTCCCTCCTCCCCTTGCCTCTTTTGGCCAGGTGTCAGAGCCTGTCTTAGGGAAAACAAGACAAAGGAAGTGGTGGTACATAGCTTTAATCCCAGCACTCAGGAAGCAGAGACTGGCAGAACTTTGTGAGTTCAAGGCCAGTCTAGTCTACAAAGTGAATTCTAGGACAGTCAGGACTGTTAACACAGAAAAACTAACACAGAAAAACCTTGTCTCAGAAAACCAGTGTATGTGTATGTGCATTTTGTTTTATGTCTAAGAGCATTTTGCCTGTGTATATGTATATGGTGCTCATGGAGGTCAGAAGAGAATGTTAGATCCCCTGGAACTGGAATTACAGATAGTTGTGAGCCAGTGTACACGTGCTAGCCACTGATCTTGGGTCCTCTGCAAGGGCAACAAGTGCTCTCAACCTCGGAGCTATCTCTCCAGCTTCAAGATCTAAACCTGAAAGGTAGAAAAGTTTCCAAAAAAAATCTTACCTCCCACCCTAATGGTCCAGGGCCAGTGACCTGTCTCCAGACTTAGCCATGTGGCCTTGAACAAGCCTCTGGACCACACCCCATAGCCTCACAGCAGGGTGGGAGCACTGGCAGGTCCCCAGCTTGGCTACAGGAGACAGGAAAGGGCTGGATTTCATTAGAAGCACTTCTCCTCTCTTTCCCTCTTTTAGTTAGGTTGTCTTGTACCCCAGGCTGGCCCCGAACTAACTGTGTAGCCAAGGAGGACCGTGAACTTCTGATGCCCTTGCCTTCACCTCCTGAGTACTGGGATCAATAACATCACCCAGATCATGTGGTGCTGGGGACTCTAAACCCAGGGGCTTTGTATACAAGACAAGCTCCCTGCCAACTGAAGCATGTCCCCAGCGCTTTGCGGCCCTCTGCACTGCTTTGCCAGGCCTGGGAAGATAGAGGAGGGATGCTCCATGGTGAGCACAGCCTTCCGCCCTGTCCTGACACCAGAAGTCATCGATGGGCAACTCTTCTTCCTTGGTTTGCAGGTGCGGAGGACGTGGTGATGGCGTTTTCCAGGTCAGAGACGGAAGACCGGAGGCAGTAGCTGAAAGCCCCTTGGGATACCCTGAAAGCCACCGAGGGCCACAAGATCTGTGGGGCTCCTTTCCCAGTTGAGTGGTAGCAAACCACCTTCCGCTTCCATCCCTCTGCTCCCCTCCCCACCCTACCCCCCACCTTCCCCACCCTAGCCACTCCGCAGGGCTGGCATCAGGGAGATGCCGGCGGTGGTTTGTGATTGGCTTGAAGGGATGGACTGTGATTGGCTGCAGGAAGAAACCTTTTTATTTTTAAATCTTGACCAACGGAAACCTTTTATTTTTATTTCTGACTCTTTATTTTTTTAAAAATTTGCGCCTCGGTATCTGGCTTCCCCGGAAGCTCTCCGAGCTCTGGTGCTTTATTTAGGTCATTTTTTTAGGATTGTGAAAAGGCCCAATTGGCTACTTAAACTGGAAAAAGATTGTGATTGGCTGTCTTGTGGGAAATGGTCTTTTCTTTGATTGGCTGCAGGTGTTCTGCTCGTATTACCAACTTCCTCTCTTCTGAATGCAGAAAACAGGGTTTGGGGATAATGTTATATTTGACTTGAAAAAAGAAAAGAAAGAAACCAAATTTGTGCAATGTTTATTACACAAAGATCTTGCTGCTGCATTCATGTATTGGGTCCGTATTTGAATTTGATTGGCAGTCAATATGTGGATTTGGTTTCCCATTGGCTCACCCCTGACTCCCGTTGCCATGGGCTTACTTCCACTCTGCTGCTTATTGGAGGTCTGAGGGTACACCTGGAGATTGTGCGCTTTATTGACCACACATGCCTCCCCTAGCAAAAGGATTCCAGGGACCATGAGCCAGGTCCACAGCTGGAAGGAGCAGTTGTCCTGAGCCTGCAGCCCAGAGCTCAGGGCTTACCAGGAGGCAGGATTTATGTACTCAGTTCTGAGAGCTGGCAGGCAGCCAGTTTCCCTGGGGGGGTGTGATCCTGCAGACCCCCCCCCCACCAGCCCATGCTAACCAAGCACATAACACTGACTGGCAGCGCCATCCTCTTTGCTGCCTCCTGTGTCTCACTTCCTTGGGACTTAGCATCACCAGATCCTGAAGAAGAGGCGTCTTTACCCGAGCAGATACCCCAGTTTCACTCTCAGACCCCCAGAGACCTTCACTCCAAGCACCAACCTAACTCGGCTTCCCAGGGTCCCTTGCAGGGGTGGAAGGTAGGTCTGAGGTAGCAGGTGTGCTCTGGCTAACCCAAGCCCCCACTGCACAGTACCTGTCCATGTCAGCCTCAAAGGGATCGTAACGTGGCTTGTTTATGAGATGCCCACGAGGAAGACCAGCTAGGCCGCCAGTAAGTGGGCCCCACAGGCTAGCCCTCTGGGACACATTTTACAGCAGCTCCTGAGGAGGGTCTGGGTCATCATCCCACCCACCCTTACCCCTACCCCGCCTTTTCTGGGAAGTAGAGGAATGGTAAGTGCCTGGAACATCTTGGCGCCAGGGAGTGTACAGGAGCCAACACGTCTTGAGACCAAAGCCGTGGGGGACCTCACTGTTGGTGGATAGTTTGCACTGATCAGCCTTGTTCCAGGAGGAGAATTCAAATGTCATAGCTAAGGCCCATATCCTCCAGCACATGGTCCCTGTCACTGACAGTAGCATGCCACGGCCATTGAGTTCCAGGGAGCAAGGCCAGTGGAGAATCAGCTACGCCCATGCCAGCCTGACCAGCAAGGTCTGAGGGTATCGCTCCTGGAGAGGAGCCGTGTGCGCAGGCACAGTGAGAGTTCACGCACAGGCAGACGCTCACACTGTGCCAGTTCAGCCGGCCTGGAGATTCAGCTGAGCCCCTGGGCAGAGATGGGGTTCTTCAGTCCCACTCACTCAGGAGAGTGTGTAAAGTAGGGTGCCGCCACCTTCAGTTGGCTCCTGCCACTCCCTCGGAGCCGAGCCCTGGCGGTGGCGTGTGCTCACTCTTCCTGCACTGATGGACTCCCCTGCTGAGGATGTGCACGTGTCCTGTGGCTTCTTACTCCAATGGAAAGTGTGTCTAATGGAGAAAAACAGAACAATAAAGATTTTCATAGCTCGATGGGTGAGATGAGCTGGTTTCTCTCTCAAAGCTGCCATTGCTGGGGTGCTTCCCAGGAGCGTGGGGAGGAGGGAGGGCAGTGTGAAGTTTCCTATGTTTATAGCCTGGGCTGGGAATGTAACTCAGTCAACAGCTGATCGTTCGTGAAGACCCCGGTTGATCCTTAGCATCATACAGACGGGTTGTGTGTCACAGACCTGTAATCCCAGGAATTATGAGGCTGAGGCAGGAGGATTGAGGTGGGTTCCAGTTCAGCCTGGGCTACAATGATGCTCTGTCTCAAGAAAAGGGAAAAAAACCGAGCTGGGCGTATTCCCACATCTCTCATTCTCAGCTCTAGTGAGGGGGAAGTACAACTAGGAGTTCAGTCAGCTATGGCTGTATAGTTAGGCCTGGGCAGTCTGGACTGCATGAGACCTCACCTCAGAAGGCGATGGGGCATGGTGCTCGGGCACATTTAATCCCAGCACTCAGGAGACAGGTGGTAGGTCTCTGAGGCCAGACTGCTCTACAGAGAAAGTTTCAAGACTCAAGACAGCCAAAGCACATAGGGAAACCCCGTCTCAAAAGGGGTTGTGGGAGGAGAGCGCTGGGCATGTAGCTCGACTGATACTGTGTTTGTGTAGCACAGCATAGAACCCTTGGGTGTGATTCCCACCCAGCACCATATAAGGCAGGTGTGGTAGCACGTACGCATAATCCCAGCACTTGGGCCTCTGATGGAGGAGAACCTCTGGAAGTGACTTGTGGTTATGCTCACATCGACTTGGTCTGTCCTTCTCTGTGATTCCAAGTCTGTACACAATTCCTTATCTGTACGGCACACTGAGTTAGCCAAACTTACACGAAACGCCTATTCAAAGGGTCAGGCAAAAGAAAGACGCGTGTAGAATCTACCCTCTCCCTGCGGTTCTAAGCCCCAGGGCAAACTTGTACTCTATCTAGTTAATTGCTCCGAGGGAGGGGCTGGCTGGCTCAGGTCCAGCCTCTTAGCTGAGCAGGGGTGGAGCTGGGAGTCATTCACCTTGCGCTGTCTGAGCACACTGAGTCTGTAGAAGGAAGTAGGTCACTAAAATGACGGACGCTCAGCAGTGAAGAGAAAGGGTCCCCCCCTGGCCGCACACAGCTGGACCCTCAGGGATCTGCCTTCCTGGTCGCAGATGCTTGCCGCTGATAATGAGCTTGGAGGGCGGGGCTGGGATAAAGATGCAGTGGGGTGTGCAAATACAGCCTGGGGGTGGGGCTCGGGAGCTGGAGGGCAAGTGTTTCCCATTCCCAGGGTAGGAGACAGCAGGGAATGAAGTGTTTCTCTGTTCCCTTAGGTGAGTAAGCAGCTGTAGCATCCAGGCTCCTCTCAGCCTTTAAACAGGATCCTTTGTCTGAGAGAAATCCTTCCCTTCTGTGGCAGCTGGTCCAGCTGAGGGAGGCAGGAGCCAACTTCCTGGACCCCAAGGGACCTCAGCACCACCCTACACCTTTCCCACAAGATGAACTAGGCTCAGACTAGCCAGGGGAGCCCCATTTAGAAACCATTTACCCTCTCTGAGGTCCTTTGAAATAATGTGATATTCTGGGAGACAGCTGGGTGGTTAGGAAGTGAAGCCAGTGATATAATTGTCCTTTAAAAAAGTCGCTGGGGCCCGGCGGTGGTGGCGCACGCCTTTAATCCCAGCCCTGGGGAGGCAGAGGCAGGCAGATCTCTGTGAGTTCGAGGCCAGCCTAGTCTACAAAATGAGTTTCAGGAGAGTCTGTTACACAGAGAAACCCTGTCTCAAAAAAGAAAAAAAAACAAAGCTGGGAGTAGTGGTGCACACCTTTAATCCCAGTACTTGGGAGGCAGAGGCAGGTGGATCTGAGTTAGAGGCCAGCCTAGTCTACAGATGAGTTCTAGGACAGCCAGAGCTACACAGAGAAACCCTGTGAAGAAAAAAACAACAAAAAAACAGGGTTTCATATATCCCAGGCTAGCCTCACAATATGGCCTTGAATTTCCGATCCTCCAGCTTCAACTTCCTGAGTATTGGGCTTACAAGTGTGGGCCAGGTTTATGCAGTTCTGGTTATAAAACCAGTGTCAGGCATGCTAGGCGAGCACTCTGCCAGTTAAACTACATTCTCAGCCCTCACAAGTGTCTTTAATATCAGCTAGGGTCTTGTCTCCACCTGGACAACCTGGATACTTTCCAGAAAGCCAGCTTCACCTTTCCTGCCTCTGGGCCTCTTCCTAAGGCTCTGGAGAAGAAATTTGTGTTTACACACCTGTGGGTGTTTACACACCTGTGGGAGCCCCACCAGTCCCGCCCACCCTGCACAGCCCTGGGAGGTAACATCAGACCCCTGGCCTTCTAGAATTTCCACTTCCTGACCTTACATCCAGCGGAAGAAGGTAAACATTTACAAATATCGTTCATTCCTTTGTACACATGCTGTAATTTATTTAAGTGTGGCCCTTAATCCCTAAATTCATATTTCCATGGTATCTGGGCAGAAGTCATTGGGGTCGGATGATGTCACAGGGTGGGACCCCGTGGTGACACTGGTGCCTTTACTGGAGGAAGAGACCTGTGCGGGCTTACTCTGCATCCCCAAGTGCTGCTGTCCACTGTGCCACAGTGCAGCACCAATGCCTCCACTAGACACCCACGCCTTTGTACTTCACAGCCTCCAAAGCCAGGAGCCAAATAAGCTTCTTTACGGCTTGCCTAGTCTCAGACATTTTGATGCAGCAACAGAAAACTGTCCAAGACATCGGGCATCTCCCACGTCCCAGTCTTGATAGCACAGCTGATAACTATTAGATGTTAATGGGCGGTGTGTAGCGCTCTGCAAGTGCCAGCCCGAGGAGTGGGTGACGTCATCGTATTCCTGGTCTGCCCCTGGTCTGCCGTCTTCTCTGCTTTCTTTCCTACCATACCATGCAGACATGGCAATTCACTGCTAAGCTAAGCTGGTTTTTCTAGAAACTTCTCTTCCACTCTTGGACTTAGAACATTGTTTGCTCCCACAGAGTACATCTTTATGTCTGGATGAAAAATAAACAAATACAAAAAGGAAGAACATCACTGCTCCTAGGTATGGTGGAAGACAGTTTGCTGTAGATTAAAGGGCTAACATAGCCAGAGGCAGAGACATCTGGGAGAGTCCAGAGTGGACATGACCCTGAGCCCTGTGAGGGAAGGGGAGGGCAGAGAGGAAAGCCAGGTGTAACAACCAAGTGGGCCAAAGGTAAAAGGTGAGGGTAACCAAAATGAAGAGTCTCTGGGCAGCCCAGCCCCTGGGCCGGAGAGTTCAGGGGAGAGGGCAGGTATGCCTGTAACAGGTAGGGACTGGGGGATGTTGGAGAAGCTGGCTGGCAGCAGCGTCCACTTCAACATGTTAAATAGGCACCTCCATTTGTCCCAGGGTTTGAGACCTAACAATGTCCACATGGCCAGGGTCTGGGGAAAGCTGGTTTAGAGCGAGAGCTCTGGAGGCCGACAGGCCTGAAAGCTGTGTGACAGAGGAGCACCCGTCCCACGAGGCTGCTACAGAGGAGTAATGACAACATGTAGGACATGCTCAGCAGTGTGACCCATGCACCGTGGGTGGTCAGGACATACGGTCACCATGAAGTCACCCTGGTGGGTGTCCCTTTGCCCCCACCTGCTCAGAAGTCATACAGAAGACAGTCTTATCTACAGTACTTGGGGAGAGCCCAGCCCCAGGTCCAATTAGATGCCTATTAATTGCTTTCTGATGAGGCTAGACAAGCCGGGATGATCCTCGAGTAGAAGCCAAGGCCGAGGTTTCTTCCCCATCACCGCAGAGCCTCTGCCTCCCTTAAGAGGCTTTGCTGCCCATGGGGGAAGAGTGTTAACTGGAGTGGTGTCCTTTGGCCTTCTCCAGCTGGTGCAGAGAGGGGGTCCCCCAGATGGCAAAGCAAGCAGAGCCTGGGCACAGCATCTCTGCCTTCCGGGGGCCTCTTGTGTTCAAACTCCAAACGCAATTCCAGCCAGGCAGGGAAGGGGATAAAATTAAATCCTCGATCATGATCAAGTGGTTAAAATAAGCCATCGCAGCCAGAGGCTCCCTCCCACTGCGCCAGCTCTGTTCTCAGCAGGCAGGAGGAGGAGGAGGAGAAAGAGGAGAGAGGCACCCTGTGTGCCCAACACCCATGGGGACCCGGGGACCCAGGGCCCAGGCTGCCACCCTGTTCCTAGATGGGCTGCCCTGGCCTTACTGGGGCTGGGAACTCACACTAAGGGTAGCTGCCCCAGGGGACATCCAACACTTTATCCAAGAAGACAGGTCCTGGGCTTGGGGTGGGGAGTGTCCAGTACTGTAGGTCAGGGTTCAAATTCAGACTGCCAGTTACTAGCCGTGTATTGTGGGAGTCACAGGAGGTCTCTGAGTCCATGTTTCTCCATCTGGAATGTAAGAACAACAATGGCACTTACCTCATCGACAACTGCCCACAGTCACCAGCCGTGGTGTGCCAAGGGTGGGATCATGTGGTGTGTGGAACAGCCTGCCTGGGGCTCAGACATGGGCCTATGCTGACTGGAGAGAACTTCAAAATGGTAAGACCAAGTGAAGGCCTGCTCCTTCTTTCTCCCCTATTTCCATCCCCTACACCTCCGCCCCCACCCCCCTCCATGCAGGGACTGCTCAACCTTTGCCTCCCCTTCTCCCTTTAGGGAGCCAACCCTGTCTGCTGGCTCTGTCGACGCAGCGCTCCTCCAAGGGTCTAGGTAGGCTGGGGCTAAGGACAACTGGGTGAAATTTCCCTCCATGGTGGGCAATGCCCCAAGGCCAGGTACCTCTCTGTCTTCCCCGCCCAGCCTCAAAACTGGCATCAGGCAGAGACCACACCCTCTCACTGTGGACCACGGTCGACCCCGACCGGAGGCAGCGCCTGGCGGTGATGGCTGGTATCGCTGTAACCTGGCAGGGCAGAGCCTGCTGTGCCGGAAGATTTGTGAATATATATGGTGTGCTCCAGGGGTGTACCTTGGCTGAGGATCTAGGAAGCCGAGTGAGAAAACAATGAGGTGGTAAAAATAGCCCTTTGTTTACACATCCTTGTGTGTCCTTGCATAGAACAGAAACCACAGCAGCAAGATGCAGGGTGAACCATGATGGAGGAGTTCAGCCTCCAGTGCAGAAGGTCCTGGCTGGACAGGACTGGGGCATCCACCCCTGTGGGAGAGGATCCCACGTAACCTCCCATGTTATCTTGATAGCTGGGTCCTTTTGTGTGGTTATTGCTGTGGCCCCTTAGAAAGGCCTTGCTCCCCATCCCAGCCCTGGAGTCCGTGGGGCCCAGTGGGGCCTGGCTGCTTTTTATTTTCTCCATTCTTAGCTAGGCTACTCGGCCAGCTACCCCTTTGGGAGTTTGTTCCCAGGGACGTTGCATCATCCTAGGAGACTCTGGCCATAGTGGTCTTTGAACTCTCCTCATGCTGACCCACCTGCCCACCGGAAGTGCTGAAGCTATCTTCTGAGAGGCAGCCACCTGGTATGGACAACCTGGAATCTGTCTAGAACCTTTCTCTAGCTCTTTCAGAGATCCCCCAAAGCATACAGCTGCCTGACGAGGTGAGCCCCAAGACTCCTCCAGGCTCCTGGAGAGTTAGCCCAATCCACCAACCTATCCTGAGCCAACAGTGCTTCTGCTAGATCCCAACTAGTCAGGACCGGCTGGAGTAGGCCGGGCAGGCAGAGACGCAGGACCCAGCCCTGCCCTTGAGTTGCTGAGGTTGCTGGAGACAGACTTGGAAAAATTCTCATCACCCAGAGGAGGACAAGTCACAACAGGCAGACGCAGGCTTGCCAGCAGGGAGGAATACTGTCCCTTTGGAACTCCTGCACAGGCCCACGGGACTTTCTGCTTTGTCGTGTAGCTGATGGGAAAGTCAGGGAAGGTACAGAGGCCTGCAGGTCTGCTGGTCCCTGATCCAGAAAGCTTCAGGTGTGGAAAACCCAGGGCTGATTTGTCTGGACTAGCCTGGAAGCTTTGCAAGAGAGCCAGCTCTGTTCTGTCAGCACCCCAGTCCTGGGTGGGGGTTCCCCAATATGTTGGAGAGCGGCAGCCAGCACCAGTTCTGGCTGGATTTATCTACCCCTCTCTAAGCTGTATTGCTTCCTCGGGACATCTAGGGAGGAGGAAGAGGAGGAGGAGAAGGAGGAGGAGGAGGAGGAGGAGGAGGAGGAGGAGGAGGCGAAGGGCTGTCCCACCCAGCTGTCCTGCTGGCACAGAGGATTTACCCAGCCCTACCTTCGAGGAGCTGAGACTTGAGGAGGCAGAGAGGCTTAGGGGATTACTGTCTGGAGGTCACCAGGGGGCCACATGGGGAAGGGTAGAGTACCAAGGAGAGCAATAGACTCACCTGCAGCCAGGGCTGGATTTGCCCACCCCTCCGCCCCCTCCCCCCCTTAGGTAACTCTGTTCCATGTGTCTGAGCCTCAGGGAGCCTGTGGGTCTCATTGTTGGTTCATTTCCCCCCCTTTTTTGAGACAGGGTTTCTCTGTGTAGCCCTGGCTGTCCTGGAACTCACTTTGTAGACCAGGCTGATCTTGAACTCACTGAGTCCCAGCTGCCTCTGCCTCCCAAGTGCTGGGATTAAAAGCATGCACCACCACTGCTGGGCACGGATTCCTAGGCATGCCCATTTAAGTACCTTCCAGATGCTCATATTTCTGTTCCTTTGCTCCCTGGAAGTGTGGCCCTAACTTGCCTTGGTTAATGAAATGGATGCGGTCCAGTAAGGGGTCATGCTGGGTGGCAGCTTTGAAACCACTCTGTAGCATTGCAGAGGTGACTGTCCCCTCAGCCTGAGTCCTGGCAATGTATGAGGAAGGAGCCATGGTGGTTCAGGCTCGGGGAGCCTTGGTCTTGTCTGGTTCTGAGGCACAACAAGGCCTCTCCTGGCCATTTGGGTTGTGTGGCCTCATCTCTCAAGCCACTGAAATCTAGGCCTACTCTTGATAGACCCAAAAGTAATCTAGTCTCTGAATCCTAAGATTTCCCAGGCTGCATGACAGCCGTTTGCTTTCTCTGGTGCTTGTGGCAGCACAGGAATGCAATGCAGAGCCATCCTGGAAGCCATTAGAAGCCAGCGTTCCCTTCCTGTCCCATGCCTTGGCCCTCTGACCCTCTTCCCATGACCCCTGCTTGCTCCCTCCAGCCACTGGGGTTTTGCTCTTTGTTCTCCAGACACCCTGAGCTTGCTCTTTGTTGTGTGATGTTTTGCTCTTTTGGCTTTTTGGGGGGGCCCACCACCCAGCTCCCAAATAAATCACACATGAAGGCTTATTCTTAGTAACAAATGCCTGGCCATAAGTAGGTTGGTTTCTAGCCAGCTTTTCTTATCTTAAATTATCTCCACTACCTTTTGCTTCTGGTCTTTTATCTTTCTCACTTCTGGGTGGCTTATTTTCCTTCATACTCAGTGGCTTGCTGGCTGGTTGGCCCCTGTCTCCTTGTTCTCCACTCCGCTCTCTTTCTGTTTATCCTCTCTGCCAGCCAGTCCCACCTACCCTTGCTCCTGCCTCGGTATTGGCTGTTCATCTCTTTATTAGATCATCAGGCGTTTTAGACAGGCACAGTAATAGCTTCACAGAGTTAAACAAATGCAGCGGAAACAAAAATCATACACCTGAAAAGAATATCCCCAACAGCTCTTATTTTAGAGCTTGCTTTCATTCTCTCTCTCTCTCTCTCTCTCTCTCTCTCTCTCTCTCTCTCTCTCTCTCGTGGTGGTGGTGCACACCTTTAATCTCAACACTTGGGAGGCAGAGGGGCAGGTGGGTCTTTGTAAATTCAAGGCCAGCCTGGTCTAAAGAGCTAGTTCTAGGACAGCCAGAGAAACCTGTCTCAAAAAACAAAACAGAATTTCTTTTTTCTGATGCCAGCTTCAGTGATTTCCCCCCTCACGTTAGGGTTACCTGATTGTCTGATTTTTCAGTCTACAAATACTGACGCCTTTGACTTTTTAAATTTGTGGAGTTTTTTGTTGTTGTTGTTTATTCCTTCCATATCGAAAGGAAGCTGTCTGGGAAAGGGACTTGGATCCATCACTACTGTGTGGACGGACATCTAGGCGTGCTGGCCTTGGCCCCCAGTGGCTCTCCAGGCCCTCCTGTCCCATTGGGTCTGTCTTGTTGATGAGTTTGGGTCTGCTGCAGTGGTAGGGGTTGGAGCATGGTCAGGGCCTTTCTCTTCACCAAAACACAGCTCAGAGGGCTAAGACGGTTGTTGGAACCACAGCCTTGGGGCCTGGGCCTGGAGCCTCAGTGCTGCCTCCTGAATGCCCCTTTAGGACCCTCTGCTCCTTTGGGACTCTCTGCTTCTTGCTTCTGTGTGACTCAACTTTTGTTCTTGCACAGATTGGACCTCTCTCCCTGCCTACTCCCAGCGATGCTGGTGGAAAGGAAGCCGTTTCCTCCAGGTCCCAAAGGAACCCCAAGGTGTGCAACCTCTCATGACGGCTGGAGATTGTCATTAAGACGGCTTAGTTATAGTTCCACTGACTACGTGAAGCGGGTGTAGCATCCTATTGAAAGGGACATCTCACCACGAGAGGCACACAGAGACCCTGATGGTTCCTAAGAAGGATGCTACGTGCTTAGATTAGGATGTCTACTACAGATCTCTGATGCTGGCTGAACCCTCAGGGTGAGAAATTCTGCTGTAACATCAACCCGCATGGCTTAGTCAGCCTGCCACATGGATGAGGACCACTGAAAGTAAGACCTAAGTCCTTCATGCTTTTGAACTGTCTTCTGAGGTTTATGTTTCTCCCCACAGATTGTGCTGCTCCCAGCCTTGCCCAGAGAGGCTTCTTCTGCAGTGAGCAGCAGTTAGCGCAGACTCCTGACCATCGAACTGCTGAGAATCAGTGATTATCGAGTGCTCAGCTCTAAGTAGGATCTCTATGCTATCACCTCCAAAGCTCAGGGAGCATCGTAAAGAAAAAATATGCCACCTTTTACACGTAGATCTGCTTGTGCCATCAGAGTGGTACTGTGGTGCCATGTGACCTTGCTTGCTGTGCTGGGCACCTAGCAAGTGAGTGACTAGGGACTGTGATGCAGACATACTGTACTGTAAGGGCCTTGAGAAGCCCACAGCAAAGACGTCTAAAGTAGACACAAAAGCCAGACAACTGTAAAGACAGCCTTTCCTGCCTACCTGGCCACAGAACTCTTGTTTTTGTTTTATTTTGTTTTGTTTAACACGGATTTGTTTATCTTTTTTTTTAAGGAGACTGCACTTTTGTTTCCTGCCTGCCCAGATCCGAATAATCACACAAAACTATATTAATTACAACACTGTTTGGTCAACGGCTCAGACATATTTCTAGCTAACTCTTATATCTTAAATTAATCCATTCCAATTAATCTGTGTATCGCCACGAGGCTGTGGTTTACCAGTAAGATTCTGGTGTTTTTCTCCTTGGGCAGTTACATGGTGTCTGCCTGACCCCGTCTTCTTTCTCCCTGTCTTCAGTTTAGTTTTCCAGCCTAGCTCTATTCTGCCTTGTCATAGGTCAAAGCAGCTTCTTTATGAACCAATGGTAATAAAACATTCACAGCACACAGAGGGGCTTCCCACATCACGTTTATTTGCGTGTAGCCCAGGATGGCCTCAAACTCACTCTGTAGCTGCTGCTGGCCTTGGACACCTGATCCTCCTGTCATTGTCTTACTTGTGATTACAGGTATGCACTACTACGCTTGGCTTGAACCCAGCCACTACCCCTCCTCTGCCTTTTAGTTACTTATTTATTGATCTATCTATCGATCCATCTATCTATCTATCTATCTATCTATCTATCTATCTATCTATGTTTTTTTTTTTTTTTATCGAGATAGGATTTCTCTGTATAGCTTTGGAGCCTGTCCTAGAACTAGCTCTTGTAGACCAGGCTGGTCTCAGAACTCAGAGATCTGCCTGCCTCTGCTCCCTGAGGGCTGGGATTAAAGATGTGTGCCATCACTGCCTGCCGGCTGCCTTTCTTTTTTTTTCCTTTTTGCCTTTTAGTTTAGAGACAGAACAGAATCTTGCTAAGAAGCTTAGGCAGGCTTTGGCCTCACTGTGTCACCTGCTCAGGCCTTGAATTCTCATTTACTCTTTAGACTTTGGACATAAATGAATTAGGTAAGGTCTCACCCTGATGGCTTCATTTTAACTTGATGACCTTAGTACAGACCTAGTTATGGTCACGTTCTGACAACCTGGAGATAAGGAATTCAACATACACATTTGGGGAGACACAGTTCAGCCCACATTAGTGGGCGTACTCTGCAAAGGGCATCCCCGCTCTCTACCTTGAGAGTGCACAACACCTTAGCCAAAAGTTCATGGCTTGTGGCCTGCTGGAAGAGACAGCGAGCCCATAATCGTGTTAATTGCCGCAAAGCCATGTCTGCAATTAATACGCCCGTGGAACAAAGAGTAAACGCTCTAATGGTGCGTAATTAGCCCTCAGCGACACCCTCTGCCGAGCTTTGCTGCCGAGCTCCGCTGTTTACGCTCCTCTCCGAATTAGCAAAGATGAACAAATTAACATCTATTTCCCCTTTCCCCCTGCTGAGGGGGGGGGGGGCTACAGGGGTATGGCGTGGAGCTGGCACCGAGGGCTGGAGTCAGGTGGTTGGGAAAGTGTGCTTTAGTCTCTGTTATAGTGGGGGAATTCACACACAGGGTGAGGGCAGCTGGGGCCCTGAGACAGGTCTGTGTGGCACTGGGAAATCTGAAGCTCGGAGCTGCAGTCTCTCAGTAGAGGTCACTTCTGGAGTAGAGGTCAAGTCCAGAGGCAGGTGGCTGACTGGTGAAGGGGGTGCCAAGCCCCCCACGACCCCAGACACAGCTCAGGACTCCCGTTTCTTACTCCTTTTCCCCTCTCAGCACAGCCTGTGCTTTGTGTCTCCAAGACCTCAGGGACAGACCGTCAGGAGACGGTCCTGCTCACCTAGCTCCTCCCCCCCAAACACACACAGGAAGGTGCCCTCTTCAGGCCTAGAGGCTGGAAGGCTTGCCAGCCTTGACAAGAGGCACCAGCTACACAGTGCCAAGGCCTGTCAGAGCCTCAAACCTTTCTCTTAACATAGCTGGAACTCTTCTCTGGCCTCCCATCTGCCTCTTGCTCTAACTCCCTGGCCTCACCAAAACACGCCAGGGAAGAACTGTGCCACTAGCCTATGGTTTAGTCTTCATCCCAGCTCCGAGCTGGGCCTCTGCCGGCTGGCTGTCAGGAGGCATCCATCCTCACCGACTCCTCAGGGGCCCTCCTCTCCTTTGTGGGTCCCTAGTTTGTCTTTCTCCATTTCCATCCTTAAAGGCGGTGAGGGTCTGTTTCGCTAGCTGTCCTTGTCCGTTCTCAGGTCTCTCTGGCCTCCTCCTGGCTCCTGCTCATCAGTACTCATTGAGTATTCCCTGAGCTCTGTAGCTGGCTGTGGAGGTGACTGTCACCCCCAGACAGGCAGCCCGCTCATCTGCGGCCCCGCACTGCAACCTGACTGAGGTGAATGAGGCCCTGAGGTTCCGGAACATGGGTGGCAGGACGGGGAGAGGAGCAGGAGCAGCCCTCCTTCCGGGGTGTGAGCACAAAGGAGCAGAGGCAGAGAGGTCCCATCCGTCCTTCCTGCCACCACAGGTGCTCCCTTTCCTTGGCTTTACTCATAGTGCTGGGCCCTAGGGACAAGGCTTGCCAGGATATTCTAGACTCCTGACTCCGGTACCCAAAGATGTCAGTACTAAGTCAAGTGCCTTGACTTAGACTCCACCCATTTTTGTGGATTTATTTTTTTTTCAGACTGCGTCTCACTATATATTTAGTCTTGATTGGCCTGAAATTACTATGTTAACCAGGCTAGTCTTGAGCTCACAGAGATCTACCACTGCATCTTTGTGTGTGTGTGTGTGTGTGTGTGTGTGTGTGTGTGTGTGTGTGTCTGCACACACATGCATGGATGTGTCATCCTGGCTGTCCTGGAACTCCTTCTGTAGACCAGGCTGGCCTCGAACTCACAGAGATTCGCCTGCCTCCTAAGTACTAGGATTAAAGGTGTGTGCCATTACTGCCCGGCTCTGCCTCTGCATCTTTTTTTTTAAAAAATTTATTTATTTTTTATGGTTTTTTTTAAACTTTTTATTTTTTATGTGCATTGGTGTGAAGTGTCAGATCCCCTGGAACTGGATCTTCAGATGGTTGTGAGCTGCCATGTGGGTGCTGGGAATTGAACCTGGGTCCTCTGGAAGAGCAGTCAGTGCTCTTAACCACTGAGCCATCTCTCCAGCCCCCTCTGCATCTTAAGTGCTGAGATTAAAGCCAAGTATCACCATGCTTAGAATTTAAGGGACTCTTCAGAAACCAGCAGATGAAGACATGGTCAAATGTGTCTTTGATTCCAGCCTTCAGGAGACTAAGGGGAAATCATGAGTTTAGGTCAGCCTAGGCCTAATAATCAAGTCAGCCAGAGGATGGGGGTGGAGGTATTCCCAGCCTGCTCACAGCTGTGGGTGTGAGATGAAGGATCGTATCCCTGCCTGGACGACAAGCATCCGTTATGGAGCACTCGCAAGGGCCACGCTTCCACGCCATCCCTTGAACAGCACACATCGTTATCACCCTCCTTGTGTAGACAAATATGCGGTGTGGACAGCCCAGGACTGAAGGAGGTGGGAGAGCCAGGGTTACACGAAGGGACCCAGGAAGTGTTTGGACACTTGTCAGGCACCCTGTGCCGACTAGGAGGCTGTCTGCAGTCTGGGAGGGTGAGACCTGGAAGGGCACAGGGAGACCTCTCCTACAGCTCTCGCCCAGCACTTGGTGCCACCCTGACACCGTGACGCCGTGAGCTCTCAGAGCTGGCGTGGGAAGCAATGAGCTGGACTGTAGGAGGCAGACAGATCTTCATGGTGTTGCAGGCTTCCAATGTTAGCATAGTCGTGATGGGGTAGCCATGTTCGCCCTAGGGTTGGCATCTAGGGACAGGTGGCTGACTGGTGAAGAGAGGTGGCAAGCCCTTGTTGGGAATATTATTTTAAGGTGTGTTACTTTTGTTTATGTTGCATTTGTTCAACTCTGTGAAGCTGTGATACTTTGCCTCTCTCGAACGCCTGCTGGTCTAATAAAGATCTGAACGGCCAATAGCAAGGCAGGAGAAAAGATAGGCAGGGCTGGCAGGCAGAGACAATATATAGATGGGGTTCAGAGTAGTAGCCCCAGAAGGAGGAGGACATCAGGAGCCAGCCACCCAGCTACACAGCAATCCACGGAGTAAGAGTAAGATTTAAAGAACTGGGGGCTGGAGAGATGGCTCAGAGGTTAAGGATGCTGACTGTTCCTCCAGAGGTCCTGAGTTCAATTCCCAGCAACCACAGGGTGGCTCACAACCATCTACAATGAGATCTGGTGCCCTCTTCTGGCGTGCAGGCATACATGGAGGCAGCACACTGTATTGTATACATAATAAATAAAATCTTTAAAAAAAAAAAAAGATTTAAAGAACTAAGGGAACATGAAAAGCACAGAGGCCAAAGGGTAGATTGTATAATATAACTTAAGAAAAGTGGGCAAGAAACAAGCCAAGCTGAGGCCAGGTGTTTATAAATAAGAAGATGGCTCCATGTGTGTTTACTTGGGAGCTGGGTGGCGGGTCTTCCAGAAGAGTCCTAAGAGCATAACATAGTATTACTACAAGCCCCCGTCTGAGGCATAGATCAGATTCTGGTCCTTCTGGTCTCTGGCCCTCTCAGCACTTGCTTTGACGCTCTGTGGCCTCAGGGGCAACGCTGTCAGACTCCACTGTGTGATTTTGGGCAGACCACTTCGCTCCTCCGAAGGCCAGTGTCCTCTTCTGTATGAGAGGGATTATAATTATATTAATTGTGTGGGATTACTGCCAGCATGGACTCAGACAAGGTAAGCAGCAGCCTTTGTGGAAAGGCTGGCCCATCACAAAGAACGTGGGAGCTGAGCTGGTTAGGTCTCTACAGGGGCCATTAATTCCCCTCTTCACAGAGGTGGAAGGAGGGAGGAGGTAGCCCCAAGCAACAGAGTAAGCAGGAGGCTTAGAAAGGCCAGGGTTTGGCTTTTCTTCCCTTTCCCCCTCCAGTGCCTGGAAATTGATGGTTGAGCTTCAAGGCCAAGAAAAAAGAATCATTACAAGGACAAAAAGACCAAAGAGGAGCTGGGGATTTAGCTCAGTGGGAAAATGCACTTGATGAGCAAGCTGACAACTTGAGTCCAGATCTGAAGGCTTTTACACCAGTAGGAAGTGTATCTGTGCCTCCCCCAGCTGTCTATCCGAGGGTGGGAGGGGACTCTGCTGCCCATGGCCTGTGGTTTGTGTTGAGAGGGAGAAGGGACGGTAAGAACGTGAGGTTTTCCTTTCTGGCACTCTTAATCCCTGAAGTGATAGCTGCTTCTCCGTACTGGAGATTTTCTTATCCCATACAGATGCAGAGCCATAGAAAGTCCTAGAAAGACTCAGAAACATAAAGCAAGATGTGGTGGCGGTGAAACTCCAAGGGTCAGAGACTCAAGGTCATCCTCTACCACACCAAATCCAAGGCCAGCCTGAGCTGTGGTAAGCACGACTCTGGGGGGGTGGGGAGAAAAGAAGAAAAGGTGTAGACCAGGTGATAGAGTGCTTGTCTAGTGTGCATGAGGCCTCCTGGGTTCAAGTCCTCAGGAAAGGTGCAACAGAACTCTGGAGGCAGACACAAGATTAGAAGTTCAAGTTCACCGGGCGGTGGTGGCACACGCCTTTAATCCCAGCACTAGGGAGGCAGAGGCAGGCAGATCTCTGTGAGTTCGAGGCCAGCCTGGTCTACAGAGCTAGTTCCAGGGTAAGCTCCAAAACTACAGAGGAAACCCTGTCTCAAAAACCCCCCAAAAAAGGGGCTGGAGAAATGGCTCAGAGGTTAAGAGCACTGACCTTCTAGAGGTCCTGAGTTCAATTCCCAGCAACCACAAGGTGGCTCACAGCCATCTATAATGAGACCTGGCGCCCCCTTCCGGAAATTCGGGCACACATGGAAGGAATGCTGTACACATAATAAATAAATAAAAAAAAGAAACCCCCCCCAAAAGAAGTTCAAGTTCATCTTTTGTTTTGAGCTGCATGCAGGCCAGCCTAGGAAACTTGAGACCTGTCTCAGCAGAAAAAAAAAAGCCAGTGGTGCCACACTCCCCGCACTCAGCACTCAGGAGGCAGAGACAGGTTGATCTCAAAAGCAAAACAAACGTCAAAGTCATGAACACTTGATTAATGGTAACAGTACCAATCATCGCTGTCTCGCGCTTGTAGCTGCAGGCGACAGCATTGGGCCCGGTGCTGTCTGTGTCACATGGTTGGGTCAGTTGTTCTTCATAGCAACAGGATAACCACCCAGTAAGGGTGCTAACTAAGGCCCTCACCCAAGGTCACAGGTCTCAGAGGAAGAGGCACCAAAACGCCCTTCACAAACACAGAAGACTGGACGTGATCTTCTAACAGGGGGAAGTATCCCTAAGGACCGCTGGTAAGTTCCTATTGCTCACGTGGCCACCCAAGCGAGTACTACACAGTCGTGAAAAGGAATGAGTGTGTCTGTCTCTCGAGTGTGTCTGTCTCTCTCCTTCCTGGGGGGGTCTTACACACGCTATGCAACTGCTCCTCCCTGAGCTACACCCCGCCCTGGGATATTTTCTTAAGTGGAAAAAAAAAAAGCAAAATGCAGCGCAGCAGGTGCGATCTGCTGCCTTTCATCTCAGAAAGAGGAGAGAAATAGCAAAAATCAAAATAGAAACCAGGCTGGGCGCGGGGGTGGAATCCCAGCGCTGAGGAGACGGAAGAGGATGGGGAGTTCAAGGTCACTCTCTGAAGTGGAGCAAGTTTGAGGTCAGGCAGAGCTACAGGAACCTCTATCTCGGACAACAAAAGACAGACAAAACCTCCAAATATCCGCAAAGTAGAAAGATAACCAAAAGTAGACAAAAATGGCAAAGGACAGGAGGGAGGAAGTGGAAAGGAGCAGTAGTGAGCCAGGCGGTGGTGGCACTCGCCTTTAATCCCCATACTTGGGAGGCAGAGACGGGCAGATTGCTGAGTTCGAGGCCAGCCTGTCCAGAGTTTCAGGACAGCCAAAGCTACACAGAGAAACCCTGTCTTGAAAAGCGCCCCCCAACTGCTTTCTAGGTATTACTTCAGAGCCTGGCAGATATTTAGTATAACTATAGAACAACTGATCTGAACTTTTATAGCAGGTAGAAGTGAGTAGGAGTGTGTTCAACCCTAGTGTGCCCCGCCAGAAACCTTCATTCTACATGGTATCTGGGTCTGTAGCTCAGAGGTAGAATGCTTGACAAGGATGCACAAGGCCTCGAGTTCTATTCCTGGCACTGCCAACAAACAAATAGGAGAAAAAAAGGCTAAAACAACATCAAAAGACTTTTCGTCAGGGCTTGCTGACATATACCTGAAGTACTAATACACGGGAGGATAAGACAGGAGGGGCAATCCTTCTAGGCCAGGAGCTCGAGAGACGGTTCAGCTGCTGCCCTTCCAAAGGACTTGGGTTCAGTTCCCAGCGCCCATGTCATGTGACTTGTGACCACTTGTAACTCCAATTACAGGGGATTCATCACCCTCTTCTGGCCTTCTTATGCACACGTGTGTGCATACACACACACACATACACACACACACACACACACACACACAAACACACACAATGTAGCTGGTAGAAAGAAAGTTCAAAGCCAGAATCAAAACACATAGAGACCTTATGTTAAATGGGGGGAGTCTTTTAACATCCGGAGAGTGACCTGGTCAAGAGAGCAGGCTAGACTATGTACTCGAGGTCCTAAGGGGTGCTGGTGGTTTCTTGGCAGTTAGAGTCAGCATGGAGACTCTTCTAACCTCTGTTTGCAGCCTGAGTGGTTGTTTCCCCGGCATATCGTTAGGTGAGTGCCCATAATAACTGCCCTTGACTCCCTGCTGCAGACACTAGCCAAGCACGGTCTGTGCAAACTAGTAATAATGCGCCGACCTGTGAGCGGCTCTGTGTTGCTGGCCGAGGGCCTTCTTGCAGACGACCTCATTTCATCCTTGCTGCAATTCTGGACTTAGGCTCCCTCCCCAGCCAGGAAGCCCAAGCTCTGAGATATCTGCCCTTCAGTGCCTTCTACAGACAAAGGGTGGAACTCCACAGCTAGGGGCTTCCCTTCTCCTCGTTATCTTTTCTCTCCTTCCTTCCTTCCTTCCTTCCTTCCTTCCTTCCTTCCTTCCTTCCT
>NC_022016.1:83360322-83364506 GCF_000317375.1 Microtus ochrogaster | reverse complement strand
TAACTATGGCAGACCTAGAATTTGATCTGTAGACCTGGCTGGCCTCTGGCCTTGAACTCATAAGGATCTTCTTGCCTCTGGCTCTAAAGTGCTGTCTTCCTTTTTGGTTTGTTTGTTTGGTTTTGTTTTTTGAGACAGAGTTTCTCTGTGTGACCCTTTCTGTCCTGGAACTCACTCTGTAGACCAGGCTGGCCTAAACCCAGAGATTCACCTGCCTCTGCTTCCCAAATGTTGGGATTAAAGGTGTGTGCCACCATGCCATCTCTGCTGAGCTACCTTCTGAGGCGATGGAGCCAGCTGTGGGATCCTGGAGGTGTGTGTGTGTGTGTGTGTGTGTGTGTGTTCATATATAGGCTACTGTTTCAGGCTCACTCATAAAACTGGTTCCCAGTAGTCCTACTCTGTAGCAATGAACCTTCAAGGAAATTTGACATTTTCCTCCTCTGTGAAACAGGAACAAGAGCACCTTCTGGAAAGGGTTGCTGGAGACATGACGTAAGCATCATTGGCAGGTGAGAGCTGGGAACAGAGGCTCTTGTTATCAAGAGCATTTTCCCAGGACTCAGTCCTCACCCGTCCCTGCCCCACAGACGGGGTTCCAGTTTTCCTTGACCAACTAACAAAGCACCTATGTATTCTCGATCCTGAAGGCAGGCCTGGGAGACGGCTCACTCCCGCTGTTCCTCAGTTCCTCCCGGAACCCCAGACTCTGTTGGCAGACTCTCTCCGCTATCCTAATCCAGACTGAGCCCTGTTCCCGAGCTGTTTGGACAGCTAACAGTCCCTTTGGAAAGAGCCACTGTGGCTGAGGCTCTGGTCAGGCAGACTAGAAATCAAGTTTACTGGCTCCCAAGATTCTCAAATTGACCTTTGTAGCTAGACAGACTCTTCCATGGGCAGAGTCTCAGCATGGGCAGCTTGCCCACGCTCACCAGCGTACACCACCTGGTGCCGGCCTTTTCCATCAGCCTCTTTGTTTCTCTAAGGGACAGTGAGGATGAGCGATAAGAGGCCCAGGATTCCAGACAGGGAAGAGCTTTGTTTCTGGTTTTCACAGACCTGAATACATTGAATGTCCCTTGTGGCACCAGTCTGTCGACACCAACCAGTTCTGAGATGAGACCTTGATTTCATGTTCTGAAAATCTCAAAGGTCCCCGAGAAACCTATAGAGTACTTTTATTTCTTTAAAAAAACAAAACAAAAACCTGAATGTTGAGTTACATATTAACACTACTAATAACAAAATGGACACAGAAATTCATTCAATTCACCACTGGACTATTTACTGAGTACCTACTATGTGCTCAGCAGTGTGTCAGGAGTGCAGAAGCTGCCTACTCCCAAGGGAAAAATGCATGCGATCATCTATTTACATGCATGTGTGCCGGGCTCTATGACACATGTTAAATTTTTTAGGGCCTAGATCGATGGTTAAGAGCACTGGCTGCTCTTGCAGGGGACCTGGGTTCGATTCCCAGTGCCCACATGGTTGCTTACAACCCTCTGTAATTTCAGTTCCAGGGGATCCAACGCCTCCTCCTGGCCTTCCTGGGCCCCTCCTCATGGTGCACGAAAATGCATGCAGGCAAACACCCATGTACATTAATAAAATAGTTTAAGAAGAAGCCAGGCAGTGGTGGTGTACACCTTTAGTCCAAGCACTTGGGAGGCAGAGGCAGTTGGATCTCTGAGTTTGAGGTCAGCCTGGTCTACAAAGTGAGTTCCAAGGCAGCCAGGCTTACACAGAAAAACCCTGTCTCACAAACAAAAACAAAACAAAATGAAACAAAAAACCAAAACTCAACAACAGCAACAAAAACTCAAAACAAACAATAGCAAACCACCGCCAAACCAAAAATTTAACTTACGTTTTACTATTGTGTGTGAGTGTGTGAGAGTGTGTGTGTGTGTGTGTGAGAGAGAGAGAGAGGGACACAACACACATCCAGAGATCAGAAGACAAGTTGCAGGAGCTGGTTCTCTCCTAGCATATGGGGCCTGGGGACCCATCAGGCCTGGTGCAAGAGGCTTTACAGCCTTTGTCTACTGAGCTGTCTCTCCAGCCATGGTTTAAGACAGGATCGCATGTAGCCCAGGCTGGCCTCAAATTCCCTACATAGCAGAGGATGATCTAAATTTCTGATCTCCTGGCTTCTACCTCGTGGATATTAGGAGTAAAGTATGTGCCATCCAGCCGGTTTACAGAGTGCTGGAGAGGGAACCCAGGGTCTCGGGAATGCTAGGCAAGCACCCTGCTGACTGAGCCGCACCCCCAATCTCCTGCGAGACACTTTAATTGCACCATCCGGCATAAATCTCCTGACTCTAAAGACGTGGGTATCGCTGTTGCATTTCACAGGCGAGGAAAAAGATTTGGAAAGTTTCATGATTTGCTCACAACCACTTGCAGAGTGAGAGCAGAATTCCAGTCCTGTCTGCTGGAACTGTTTTGGTCCTTCCCACTAGGTTACAGGGCTGGGGGCAGGGGTGGGGTAGGTAAAGGACTCAGTTGGATTAGTGACTGATGAGCTGGTGGCAGCCGTCATCATGATTGGGACTTTATGGCCACAGCAGGTGAGACAGGGATTGCTAGGTGGATTTCCAGAGGGAGGCAGCTCTGACACACCCTGGGCAGGACTGAGAGAGACTGTGTCGGGATGCTGACCCTGTGTTTGAGTGAAGACAGACAGACAGCCTAGTCATAGCTGTGTCCGGCTGCGGCTGAGAGGTGGGAAGCCTTCCCAGAACGTCCTAGAGCAGCTGAGGTGGTAATCTCAACGAGGAAGTCTCCCAGAGTCAACAACAATGCTGGCATTCGCAGCAGCCGTGGTCAGAGGATGACATCTTTGGCAGAAAGGAGCGCTGGGTGTGGTCTAGAGGTGGAGATGGGCAGCAGGAACCTTGGGAGGGATCCAGCCGCAGGAACCTGTCAGACGTTACCAGTATGGAATCTTCAGGCTTTGTGGGGAAACAAAGGAGAGAGGAGAATTTCCATTACAGTTTGCTCTGACACTCTCTCGGGTCATGGTGCGTCTTTCCACAGCGGTTGAAGGTCTTCCTGTAGCATCTCCCATCCTGTCATGTCCAGGCACCTCAGTCTACCCTAATGGGCTTCTCGCCCAAACTGTCCGAAACAGCCCTCTCTCTCCACAGGCCACCCACTCTGCCTAGCCTCATCACTGCCCCCCTTCCCCACCCTCACCCCAAGCTGGCCTGCACAGCTCGCCAGTACCTATCCTCTCCCAAACCCGGCCCTTGACATTGCTGGTGACTCTTCCATCTTGGGTTGAATAATTGTTTGGCTGCTATTGGGGTTTTGTGTTGTAGGTGTTTCCCTAAGGAGGCCACCCTGCCCTCGAGGGCTGAGGGCTGACTCTTTTTCTGAAGGCATCTCACTTTCCTGTCAGTAAAATGGGACAAATTAAGTCTCCCAAAGCCTACGGTGCCTACTGAAGCCCCCTATGACTCCGTCAGCCCTGTTCTTTACTGTGGGACAGTTTGTGTGCGTGTGTG
Organism: Microtus ochrogaster; assembly: GCF_000317375.1. Taxonomy (NCBI): domain Eukaryota; kingdom Metazoa; phylum Chordata; class Mammalia; order Rodentia; family Cricetidae; genus Microtus; species Microtus ochrogaster. Next base: position 83,360,991 of record NC_022016.1, on the reverse strand, counting down.
TCCAGATTACAGGAGGCAGATAAGGACACAAGGAAAGGGGGAGGACCCCAGAGAACCCGTAGAGGCGCACAGAAGGGGCCCTTCTTTTGGACCAATATATTCCTAAAGGCTCCTTAACATCGTACTCAGTGCCCTACAAGCTCATAAGCCACAAAAGGTTTTTTCGGTAAATCAGGACTCCCTGGAGACAGCCCCTTTCCAAACCCCCAGACTGGAGCCGGAGAACAAGTCCAGCCGTCACCCTAGGCTGTTTACCAATTGCACTGGGGGGCGGGGGGAGCTGTGTCCCTGAAACCTTTTCCCGACCCCACAAGCTCCGCTCATCGCCTCCGCTCGGCAGAGAAGGTCACCGAGGTGTTTGGAGGAGACACTGCTCGGCTCAAGTGACCGGGTGCTGGAGTTCCGAGGTCCTGGGATCTGCAAACCTAGAGGGTGGAAGGGCAAGTCCTTGGGTTCGAGAACCGAGGCGCGGGTAGCTAGGAGCCTTAGGGGGGGGTTTCCAGGTGTAGCATCCAGAGACGCCGCGGGGAGGAGGAGGAGTGGATGCTCTGGGGCGGCCGCGGGCAAGGGGCGCGTCCTGCAAGTCCCCGCTGGTCCCTCTGGGCTGCTCCCGGGCCCATCCTCTTAGGCGCGTCCCCGCGGGCGCGCACCGCGGGCTCAGCCTGTGGG
>NC_022016.1:83342493-83359917 GCF_000317375.1 Microtus ochrogaster | reverse complement strand
CCGCGCTGGCCCCGGCCGTCCGGCTGCTGCTGGCCGGGCTGCTGTGCGGTGGCGGGGTCTGGGCCGCGCGAGGTAAGCGGCGGGGCGCGGTGAGCCGGGTGCGGGTACCATAGCCGGGTGCACGGTTGGGCGGAGCGAGGGAGTCATGCGGGGCCGCGGGGTTCGGGTCGGGGCCGAGTACGGGAGCCGTGCCCCCGGTTCAAGGTGGGGCCCGAGGGCGGGAGTCTTGCGGGGCTGCTGGGTTATGGGCAAGGTGGGTACAGCGCTGAAGTCGTGCAGGGCCTCGGGGTTCTGGGCCGGGTGCGGGAATCGTGCCAGAGCCCGGGGTTCGGGTCCTAGTGTGCGCATTGTATCAGACAAGGTTCGGGTCCCAGTGTAGGAATGCTGCCAAGGCCCAGGGTTCGGATCCGAGTACGCGAATCGTATTGAGCAGGGTTTGGGTCCGAGTTCGTGAGTAGTGACCGGATGCAAGGTGGGAACAGAGTGCAGGAGTCGTGTAGGGCTGCAGGATTTGGGTCCGAGTATGGGAATGGTGCCAGGGCCCAGGTCCGGTGCCAGGTCCGAGTGCACAGCGATGTACGGATTCGAATGCGCTAGTCGTATCCGGCAAGGTTCGGGGCCCAGCGCGGAGATCGTTATCAGGTGCACAGGTGCAGGACCCACTGCGGGAATGGTGTCAGCGCCCAGGGATCGGTGCCGAGCGACGTGGTGTTATTGGGGCGCAGTGTTCTGGCCCGACTGTGGGACTGACTGCTTGGGTGCGGGGCTCCGGGCTGAGTGCAGAGCACGGAGCCGGCTCGCTCCGGAGGGTCAGGTTCAGGCTTGCAGAGCCGGCCACTTAGCTGCGGAGAACGTAGGCGCGCGCTGCAGTTGCCTGAGGAAGCCAGTTTTATGCCCAGACGGGGCATCTGGGCCTTGGACCGTCCCGGTTGCAGCCCCAGGGTAGTGGAGGTGTTGATCTGAGAGATCAGGGGACGCACGGAGGTGGGGGGGGGGTCAGCCCACTTTCCGGTAGCGAACTCAGCCTGGGAGGTGCGCCCCTGGGTGGGATGCAGTGTACGTGTGTTGGGTGCTCAGAAGTGCATCAGCCTGGGGATGCACGCACGGATTTTGGTGTGTGCTTACATAAGCATCCACTCCTCCGCACCCCTTTCCCAACATCCCGGTTCTCCGTTGCGGCTAGGTGGACACCACGACTTCGCCCCTCTCCACCTCCTCTCCAAGTCCTTTAAACGTGATTTCCGAAGCAGCAGAGGCGAAAACTCGGCTTCCTTCCCACCCTTTTACCCAAAGGCGAAATCGAGAAGGTGTTTGTGACCACTTCTCACCCACCGGGTGTGAGCCAACTATTCATCGCTTGAGCTTTACTCACGGAGATGTGCAAGGCTTGTATGACCACCACAGAAACCAGAAGCACCGTTAGTTAATTCCTTAGGATTGTAGGTGGCAAATAGTCTTTCTTTGTTAACCGATTGTAATTATTCATCCACTTAGCTAAACATTTTACCTGCCTTCTGATATTGACTGAGCTTGCCACCAAGAAACTTACGCATTGCAGATAAAGGCTTTTGAGTGGAACTTGAAATTGTAAACACTGGCCCTGATCTTCAAGTATTCTTGGTAAATAGTCTATAGGATGCTCGAATCTGTTTTCTTCGAGTGTGTGTTTTGGTAATGAAGAAAACTTTGGGAGAGGTGGATTAATAGAAATCTGGATGAGATGGTCACATTATAACTTTGCAAGCTTTAAAATAAAGATTGCTTTTTCTCCTTAGCCTGACTTTGGAAAGTCGTGTTCACAAATTAAAGGGCAGAAGAGGCCAAGGCATCCTTTGTTCCAGTGTGCCACCCAGAGGGTGATAAACTGAAAACTGCTTTTATTTCATTTAGAACATTCTGTCCATTCTTGTCAAAGTCAGCTCCCCCTCGACACTAAGTATCTAATTAGGCTGCATTGGATTTTTTAAAAGTTACATCAAGCCAAGTTTTGGGAAAAACCCCATACATTAAAAAAAAAGTGCGTAGGTTGGGCATTTTAGAAACAGTTCAAGTCATATTTGGTTTAGTTGTCAGTAACCCTGCCTTTTTGAATCCGGGATTTTTAAGTTTGTTCCTATACCTACGTCCACTGTCCATCATTTAATGGCTTTGGTTGAACTATGGTATCATCTCAGCTGATTGTCCGCCGTACAGCAGACCGGCTGTGAGGAAGGGGAAGCTTCCACTGGGTTGAGTGAGTCATTTGTAATCTGATTTCTCTAGTTTTTCCCTGGTGCAGTTATGGTCCACTGGGGTTCTTAGTCTTCAAAATAAAAACATTTGAACATCAGTTTTTCTTTTGCATTTGTTGTTTCTTATTTTTTTCCGCTTGTCCATTCATGAATATTCCATGACATGCTAATAAAAAAATTTCAGTTCGAAATGTTACAAATGAGTTTTATATGTAAATAGCCAAGTTGTGACAGTGTTTTCTGTAGATTCATTATTTCAGTTAACACCTGAGTCCTCCCAGCAATACTGGTGCTGGAGACAGAGCCCAGGGCCTTGCCTGGGCTGGGCAGGTACCCTGCTACTTACTGGACCACATTTCCAGTTCATTTCATGTTGCTAGGCAGAATGGCGTAAGCTACTATTCATATTCCACATGCCTTGAAAAATTATTAATGGAATTGAGCTCACATGCAAACTTAGAGGGAAAATGATAGCTATCCTAATATAAATTGCATTGGATTATTAATTGTCTTGAGACTCTTTTATTCTTTTTCTTTATCCATCTTTGAGGTAGTCTCACTCTGTAGCCTGGAGCTTGCTGTGTAGACCAGGATGGCCTTGAACTCACGGGGCTTCCCTCCGGCTCTTTCCTACTGCTGAGGTTACAGGCCTGTACCTCCTGTCTAGCTAATTAGTTGTTTTGTTTTAGAGTACTATAGAATTTCACTTTAATTAAAAAAAGATCAAGTAGCCAGGTGGCGGCAGCACACACCTTTAATCCAGGACAGGCTCCAAAGATGCACAGAGAAACACTGTCTCCCAAAACAAAACAAGTAACTTTCTCTTTTCTTTTCTTTCTTTTCTTTTTCTTTTCTTTTCTTTTTTTCTTTTGAAGCAGGGTTTCTCTCTGCAGCCCTGGCTGTCCTAGAAATAGTTTTGTGTATCAGGCTGGCCTCAGTCTCAGAGATCCGCCTGCCTCTGTCTCTGGAGTGTTGGGATTAAAGGCGTGCGCCACCACTGCTCAGCAGAATTTTCACACAGACTTCTCACAGCCTAAAACTGAAGTATTAGTTGTTGTTGTTTTTTGTTTCAAAATCAAATACCAAGCATGTGATAGGAACGCATAACCCTTCTTCACTGTCCCTTTTGACAGCTGAATTTTCCCTTGAGATACATTCTCTCTCTCTCTCTCTCTCTCTCTCTCTCTCTCTCTCTCTCTCACTGAGTCTTCCTTTCTCTATTTCACTTGTTCAGTTTTGCATAGCATTTACCTCATTAATTTTTTTTACATTATTTGTTTATTATTTTGGGAGAAGGAGGCATACCTTTTAGCCATCTTGCTAGCTCTTGTTAAATAGGTTTTCAGAAATACCTTTGAAGCAAAGGAGCCATTTCAATATAGAATTATTGTTCTTAATCTAACATGTTTATTTATTTGTATCTGTAGATGTAGAAGAATTAAGAAAACATTACTAATTCTTAGTGGGTCATATCTTTAGCTTGATTAATTGGAGTACTGGATTAGGGGTAATTCATTCTTTGACCATATACTTTAGGAGAGAGACAAAACCAAACAGTTTCATAGAAATTGCTTTTCTATAGGATGATTACAAGTTTATTTCGAGGCTGGGCATGGTGGCGCACACCTTTAATTCTAACACTCAGGAGGCAGAGGCAGGTGGATCTCTGTGAGTTTGAGATCAGCCTGGTCTACAGAGTGAGTTTCAGGATGGCCAGAGCTACACAGAAACAAAACAAAAACTCTTATTTTAGATATGAAGAATATGGCCTAAAATGACATTATTGTGAAATACAGCATTTTTTTTTTTTTGGTGTTTTGAGACAGGGTTTCTCTGTGGTTTTGGAGCCTGTCCTGGCACTAGCTCTTGTAGACCAGGCTGGCCTCGAACTCACAGAGATCCGCCTGCCTCTGCCTCCCTAGTGCTGGGATTAAAGGCGTGCGCCACCACTGCCCGGCTGAAATACAGCATTTTTATATTGAAATCAGAAAATGCTATAATTGTAACATGTTTCACTAATGGGGTAAACTTATTAAAAACAAGTCTGAATATTTAAAATGATATACCTGAGATAAGTGAAATTTCACAGCACTAAATTATTGCAACTCAGGTGCCATCATGCGCATCTATAATCCTAGCACTTGGAGGTAGAGGCAGGAGAGTCAGAGCTTTGAGGGCGTTCTTGGCTGCAGAGACAGGTAGAGGCTAGCTTGGGCCATATGAGACCCTGTTGCAAACGATAAACTAATTGCATTATTTTCATTATTAAGACAGAAAAATGTGATTTTTTGATAGAATTTTATTTCACGTAAAAGAACTGAAACAGAACTGGTGAGATGGTGAGATCATTAAGACTGATTTAAGTTCCTCCAACTCCTGCAAGTAGTTCTCGGATCGCCATACTTCTGTCATGACACGTACAAGCTCTCCCACCAAATAAAGACATATAATATAAAAAACCCTTAAAAATAGAAGCAGGGCTGGAGAGATGGCTCAGTGGTTACGGGAGCTTATTGATCTTGCAGAGACCTAAGTCTGGTTCCCAGCACCCACCTGGTGGCTCACTACTATCTAATTCCAGTTCCAGTGGATCTTGTGCCCTCATCTGGTCTCCAGGGGTACTGCACACACATGGGGGCACAGACATACATGCATGCAAAACACACATAAAAATAAAGGTAAATAAATCTTTTTTAAAAATGGAAACAGACCAGGCATGATGACTTATACCTGTCATCATAAAGTTCAGGAGGGTGAAGCAGGAGGATTGCCACGAGTTTGAAGCAAGCCTGGGCCATGTAGTGAGTTCCAGGCTATTCTAGTTGAGGCTTCAGAACATTCTACCTTGCTTTTCTTGCTTTTCTTGGTTTGGGAGAAGCAGAGTTTCTCAAACAAAATCCATGTTTGCAAATGGAAATTTAAAATAAAATACAGCTTATGTAGGTAAGGAATATGCTCTCTTGTCTGGCGGAGGTGATTTCTGCAGAGTCATGTTTTTCATTGTTAAAAAACCCAGACCCCACGGGGTCCTTAGACACAAACAGAGGCTCCCAAAAGGTCCTCGGTGGGAGCCTCATGCTGTGACATCCCTGTCCTGGACAGGTTACCTGAAGAGACTTCACTGGCCCTTTGTCTGCAGCGTGTTAGGTATGGCTCCACTCATTTGATCATTTAGCTTTAGGATGATATTATTAGACTGGCAATTTCACAGGACGCCTTGCTGAGTGTTTTTTTTTTTTTTTTTAAACTGAGCAAAGATTCAGTTATTTCAAAGTAACTGGATATGAAGTGTCTTAAAAGCCTGTAAAAATGCATTGAAGGTCAACTTTCTTCCATGCCGGACCCCAGCAGGAAGCTGGTGGCAGGCAGCGTACCAAAAGAAGGCCCGTGTTTGCCTCTGTGCCTCTTTGGTCGGGTGGGCATTGTCTCAGTCTCCTGTTTCAGATCAGGCTGCTTCTCGGTCCAAAGAACGCCCATTGAGTCTGTGCTCAGATTCTCTGTTTAACGCGTTTCTTTTCTTCATCTTTTGCTTTTGGGTCTGGGAACCGAACCCAGGGCCTCATGCATGCTCATGCTAGGTCACCACTCAGCCTCTGAGCAGAGTTGAGGTCAAAAGAAGACCTCTGTTTCCTATAACCATTTAAAAATTAATTAAGTACTAAGTAATCACACTGCAGATGGAACCTTGTGCCTGCTAGGCGAGTGCTGTGTGCTGAGCTACATCCCAGAACTCCCTTTGAAACAGTGCTGTGGAGATGTATGTGCCATAAACTCTGCGTGTGTGTTTCTATCTGTGTCAGAGGTTGACATCAGGTGTCCTCCTCCGTTGTCCTTATACTTTCATCCAGGGGCTCTGACTGATCCAGAGCTCACCAGTAGGCTAGACTGGCTAGTCAGCGAATCCAAGTGTCTCCATTTCTCTCCACCCCAGGAGTAGGGTCACAGACTTTCTTGAGCACACCTAGCTCTTCCATGGGGTTTGTGGTCTGACTCGGGACCTCCCGCTAGGGCAGCAGGCAGCAGGCAGCAGGCAGCAGGCAGCAGGCAGCAGGCAGCAGGCAGCAGGCAGCAGGCATGGTAATCACAGGCTGAGCCGCCCGGCCGTGGCACACAGTCTCCTGAACTGGCTTCTGACTGTGTGTGTGACCTTGCAGTTGTGATCCTGCTGTCACTTGCCACCCCCAGTGCTGGGATTATAGGTGTGCGCCACCACTGCCCAGCCTTAACCTCCTGCTTAATCTCCTTATGTTTAACTGTTTAACCTCAGACTTTCTCAGAGGCTGCGGCGTCCTGTGACCTCCACAGTCGCTCAAGGGAGCAGTTTTCTGCTCAGACATTCCCAGTCGACTGTCTGTTCTTCAGTTGGAGGTTGCTGGTTTTTTCTTAATGGGGCAAAGAAACATTTCACCTAGCCAATTCCTTCCTTCACGTTTGTGCCCCAGGTTTTGAACTGAGCTGGAAGGAACTTTGAAGGCATTGTCTTCTGTTGGCGCAGCCGGTCCCCCACCCCCTCCGACAGACAGCCTGTGTGCACCTATGGGACTCGGGATACAAAGCCTCTCTCATGCTCTGCTTTCCTTTGGACCCAGTCCTATCTTTCCTATCTTGGCGTCATCTCAGCCTGAGACTCTTTGTCACTTGTCGCTCTGACCCACAACATTTTGTGGCCCAGTATCTCCCAGGTTCTCATGTTTGGTGATCTGAGATGGAGCCAGCTCATGTTGGGGACACATGCAGACTGTGAGGCTAGTCTTCTGAGTAGGGCCGAACTTCATGAAGGGGTTGGAAATGCCACATAAATTCCTAGGCTACAGGTAGCTTAGACAATGACAATTGCTCATTCATTATATTTTTGTCATGCTAATTGAAGACTGGGTTTGAAAAGAAAATTGTTTGGGCTGGAGAGATGGCTCAGAGGTTAAGAGCACTGACTGCTCTTCCGGAGGTCCTGAGTTCAATTCCCAGCAACCACATGGTGGCTCACAACCATCTAGATCTGGTGCCCTCTTCTGGCCTGCAGGCATACATGGAGGCTGAACACTGTATATATAATAAATAAATAAATCTTAAAAAAAAAAAAGAAAAGAAAAATTGTTTTATCTGGTTTTATTCTTTAATTAATGTTCCTTATTTACCCACTCTTAACCCTAGTACAAACATTTAGAGACATGCTTTTAGAATCAAATGTACTTTGAAACTTAGTAAGAATAAATGCCATCTTTAATACCTCTTTAAAATGAAAGAAACAAAAATATTCTAAGTTCTTCCCAGTACTTAAAAATTTTTTGAGACAGGGTCTCAGGTAGCCTAGACTAGCCTCCAGCTCCATACGAAGAAGCTGAGAATAACCCTTGAACTTCTGATCCTTCTGCCTGTGCCCCCATGTGCTGGGACCAGGCACGTGCTAGTTAATCATGCCCAGTTTAAGGGTGTTGGGGATCACAGACACACACCCCTCACGCTCGAGTGTGCCTAGCAAGCACTCTACAGCTCAAACCGCACCCGTGTGTGTATAGTGCACACATTTTTTTTTTTTTTTGACACAGAGTCTTACTATGTATCCCAGACTGTCTTAGAACTCACACTCTCACTCAGGCTGGCCTTTAGCTTTTAACAATCCTCCTGCCTCAGCCTTTCAGATGGACTGGCCAGGGCGCAGTCTCCTGGCTGATGCTCCCAGCTGATGCCCGCCTCCTGCCTCATGGGGAGACTCTGGCCTTTTATTCTTCAGTAGCCTCAGGATGCAGGCTGCCCCTTCTTTGTGTGCACAGCACCTTGTCAGAGCCATGTTATTCTAAGTTCACCAGAGACAGTGAGAGCAGGTGGGGTTGATGCGTGATTTGGGGGGATTAAAACCCTGGGTCAAACAGATTGTGTTTACCTTTAAGTACGTTGGCTAATTCCTGCCAGTTTCAAATTGCATACAGGATTAGTGCCTAGAATGACAGTAATTAAAATTCCCAGCTAATCCCTCATCTTTTTTTTCCCTGCCATGCATTTCAAACATTTGTCAAAGAAATAGAACAGTGTGCGCTGACGTGTCTCTAATTTTTTTCTGGTCTCCTCTGGGTAAAGTGTGTGGAAGAACAGTGGGGTGGGAACTGGCAGTGGGGACTGGCAGCTTTGTGCCTGAGCCCCCAGGGTATCTCACAAATCCTCAGGGTGGATTATAAGCCCTGCGTTGGTGAGGGCTGATCTGAGATTCTCTAAATAGCTGTTGACACCTGTGTGTGATTCCCAAGCAAAGCTTGGCAAGGGTTTTAAAAGGCTGTGCCCAGGTGTGTGAGTGCCTGTGCTTGGTTAACCCAGGAGTAACTAGTACTTCAAAGTCTCAGACAGAAAACAAACACCCCCGGGCTGCAGTGTGGAGCAGCAGTGAAGTCGCATTGCCGCTGTTGCTCCAGAGAACCTGCTGAGTTCGGTTCCCAGCAATCTTAGCCAGGCAGCTCACGACTGCCTGTCACTCTAGCTTCCGGGGATCCAATGCCCTCTCCTGACCTCCCTCACGCACAGGCACACGTGTGGCATATACATACACATATCAGGGGATCCCGTGCCCTCTCCTGACCTCCCTCAGGCACAGGCACACGTGTGACATACACATAAATAAAAATGATAAGTATTATGGCTCAAGTGTGGCTTTGTGCTAGAGCACACACTGTGTGTGTAAGGTCCTGGATCCTCAGTATTGCAAAAGCAAAACAATTCGGGGGCTCAGGGACTCAGAGCACTGACTGTTCTTGCAGAGGACCCAGGTTCGGTTCCCAGGGCTCAGGCAGCTCATGACCATCCATAATTCCAGTTCCAGGGGAATCTGTGGGGGCACTACATGTACATGGTATGCATACATTCATACAGGCGAAACACTCATACATGTAAAATAAATAATATTAAGATAGAATGCAACAAGAAAAACCTTAACTGTTGGGCAAGCAGGACTGCTCAGCAGGTAAAGGCGCCTGCCCCACAAGCCTGGAGAGCCGAGCTAGATTCTCACGGTCTTTACGATATGTTTAACTGTGAGGCTGTTTAAATAGTGTGGCTGTGATTTGTGTATTAAGTTCTTAGTTTCTGGTTTTTGTGTTTAGAATATAGGGAAGAGGGAGCTGCAGTGTTGGCTGCTGGTGCCCTGGCTGGGAAGCTCTCCTGACTTCACTGCAGGGTTGGCCGCTGGGTCTGGGTTCTGAGCATTTCTCTTGGGCTTTAATTTGCTAAAGCTGTGCACATATGCAAAAAAAAAAGTAGATTATTTTAGAGAATATGTAGTTGTAGAATTGTTGCTTATGTCATTTCTTAAGCAGTTATGCTCTTAATGCTTAAAAGAAGGCTAGCATTGTCTGCACAAAAAATTTGGTGACTTCCCTCCCCTGAATTAGTAATAAAATTACTTCTGTTGAAAAAAAAAATTACTTCTGTTGAGTAAACTTTTTATGTCATCTTATAATAAAAGATGAAAAATACCTTTGTTTCTATTTATTTAAAAAAAACTTTTCTATATGTATCCTTGATAACAGATTTTGAAGATATCATATAAGATGATAGAACATTTGAATGGGGCAATAGATGTAAAAAAGTTCAGTTTAAAAAGAAACATTTGTTTTTATACATTCAATATTTATTTGAAATCAAAAAAAGAAAGAAACTTGGTGGAAGGAGAGACTCGAGTTCTGAGAGTTGTTCCCTGACCCCCACATCTTGCTGAGGTGGATGCCCCCAAACTCCTGTGGTGGAAGGAGAGACTCGAGTTCTGAGAGTTGTTCCCTCACCCCCACATCTTGCTGAGGTGATGCCCCTAAACTCCCGTGCACACACACATATTAAGAAAAGAATGAACGCTTTTCCTAGATGAATTGGATATATTTAAACCTCTTTTAAGTCGTGTGGTGGCACATGCGGACCACAGTTAGGGGTGATTCTAAGATGACCCAGAAGGTCACTCATCCAGCCGTTTGTTGATCCGCGAAGACAGCAACTTGAAACTCACACTTCGTTTTATTTCTTTATATTTCTAATGTTTCAAAATCCTTGGAGTTTGCCAACTGACCACTGACATTTCCTCAGCCTGTAGTGAGCGTGAGTGGAGATTTGTAGGAAACAGGCTCAGTCACACACAGCAGCACCTCATTGGAGCCAGAAACTTGCGCATCACGTGCGCTGATGAGATGGGAGGGAGAGTCCTGCTTATGGAGGATGGGTCAAGGGTGGACAGCAGCCTGCTAGTGTGAATGGAGGCAGAGACGAGAGATAGTGCACGAGCCTCCTGCTGCAGCTCTTGATCAGGGCAGGTATTGTGTCCACCATGGGGACTGTCTGACCTTTCTGACCCTCGGTCTTGCTGTACATAGCCCAGGCTAGGACCATAGGCATGGGCCACTTCACATGTCTTTCAGGAACTGTTTATTAATATTATATAAACTAGTGACTGATCAAACGTGCCTAATTGTTTGTACTAAAAAATTCAACTTGAGTGGCTGTTTGAAACTTTCTCTTGGGTTTTCCAAATTATTTAATCTTTAAGAATCAGATTTGCTCTTGTAGAAGTATTTCACCAGCGTAAAGATAAAATGTGTGTTTTAGAGTCAGCCAGATAGCTCAGCAGGTGAAAACACTTGTGCAGAAGCCTGTTGACCGGAGTCTGGGGCCTGGGCGACCCTGGCCCTTCCACGTGACAGTGGAAGGGGAGAGCCAGCTCCAGCTCCACACATGGGCTATGGCACTCACGTACCCATGCTTAGACGCAGCACCTCGTGCACACTTACACACATACCTGATAATAAATCTCGGAAGGGGGCTGGAGCGATGCTCTTGCCGAAGTACCTGAGCTCAGTTCCCAGCACCCACACTAAGAACTGTGTGTAACTCCAGACTCAGGCAGGATCCAACACTCTCTGCAGCAATGCATGCCCACACGCACAGAGATACATGCAGACAAGGCACGTGCATAGTAAATAAAAATAAATAAATGCAAAAGACATTTAAAGTGTGATCTGGAGAGATGGCTCAGGGGTTAAGAGCACTGGCTGCTCTTCCAGAGGACTCAGGTTCAATTCCCAGCACACATAGCAACTCATAGCTGTCTGTAACTCCATTTCCAGAGGCTCTCTCAACCTCACATAGACATACATGCAGGCAAAACACCAATGGACATAAAATAAAAATAATCTAGATTTTAGCACAAGCTTTTACAGAGCTGATACACAGCTCTGAATGTCCTGGAACTCAATTTGTAGACCTTGGACTTAGAGAGATCTGCCTGCCTCTGCCTCCCAAGTGCTGGGATTAAAGGCGTGCGCCACCACCGCCTGGCTGAGATATTCTTAATGGGGTGTACATGTTCCTTGTTATCTTTCCTGGAAGCCATTCACTGAAAACACGCTGCAGTGCCGGACGTGGTGACTCACTCTCTAATCCAGCACTTGGGAGGCAGAGGCAGGCGGCTCATTTGCTGTTTGTACCAGAGTTAGGTATGGTGGCACACACCTATAGTTCTGGCACTCCAGAGACTGAGGCAGGAGGATCATTTTAGCCCAGGAGTTTGAGACCAGACCAAGCCACATGTGTAATAATCACTTGGGGGAGAAGCAGAGCCTGCGCTACCAATTTTCCGGGTTCCTGTATTGTGATCTCATATCCCCCTCCACTCAGAACTTGGTGTGCCTGTTTTGAGACAAATTGGTCTCAAGGGTAGCCTACGGTGACCATTAACCTAGTCCTCCATCTCCCGAGTACTAGGATTACACTCTAGGCCATTCTCGGACTTAATTAAGGATTTTAAGGAACTTATGTTAACATGGTTTTGTTTCTGTGCGTATTTACTGTATTAGAAGGCTGGTGGTGGCACATGCCCTTAATCCCAGCACTCTGGAGGCAGAGGAAGGAGGATCTCTGTGAGTTCCAAGCCAACCTGGTAAACAGTGAGTTCTAAGACAGCCAGGACTAAAAAGCCAAAAAAACAAACAAAATAAAAAGAATCAAAAGTAAGACCAGTTGAGCAAATTAATAGTGACAGTAATAATAACGCCACCACATGGTCATTTAACACATTCATTTCTTTTCCCTAAAACAGAGAGTTTATAGAGCTGGAATGTGACTCAGTTGTAGAAAAAAACACTTGCTGACATGCAGGTGTCCTTGGGTTTGATGCCAGCACCCCAAAAACAAATAGTTAACATTTAGTCAGAAGAGTGGCCCTGATTTGTTTTCTAGTCTCTGATTATGAAGTGAGCTGAATTCTCTATCCAGTCTGTTCTGTTTGAAATAGCTGAGGAAAGTTCAGCCTCACACCGTGGCAAAGGTGTAGCCCTCCCAAAAAGAGCCCCCCCCCAAGAGACGGGAGCCACCTAAGCAAAGGTGTAGACTTCCCAGAAAGAGTTCCCCCAAGAGACGGGAGCCACCTAAGCAAAGGTGTAGACTTCCCAGAAAGAGTTCCCCCAAGAGACGGGAGCCACCTAAGCAAAGGTGTAGACTTCCCAGAAAGAGCCCCCCCAAGAGACAGGAGCCACCTAAGCAAAGGTGTAGACTTCCCAGAAAGAGCCCCCCCCCCCAAGAGACGGGAGCATACCGTCCAGAGTGTACTCCAGCCCAGGGCGTACTCCAGCCGCTGTCCCTCTGGGGTAAGTCACCTGTAGTTTGCCTCTGACTGCTGGGTGACAGTGCAGAGCACAGTCTGCAGAGGCCTTTCTGCAGAACAGGGGTTCGCTTGCTGCTTCTTACTGTGCTCCTTATTAACCATGAGGGGCCCCCTGAGTGCAGGAGAGAGTGGCGTTCTGGCCCTCAGGCCTGGCATTGCTTGTGAGCTGGATTATAGATCTCATGCAGCCAGTGCTGACCTCGAACTCACAACCACCCAAGTACTGTGGTTACTGATGTTCACTACCATGCCTGGTATTTCATTCATTTTTATTTTATATATGTAGGGGTTTTGCCTGTATGTTTGTATGTATATATGTGCAGCACATACATGCAGTGCCTATGGAAGCCAGAAGAGGACATTGGAGGGCCCTCTGGAAATGGAGTTACAGAAGGTTTTGACCACCATGTGGGTGCTGAGAACCAAACCTGGGTCCTCTGCAAAAGCAGCCAGCATTCTTGACCACTGCAGGCTGCTCCCCAATGCACCTCCCTTTCTCTTGGGAGGTGGTGGCAGTGAGACAAGGATCAACAATAACAAATTCTCACCTTTGTCTATCTGGCCTCAGCAGGCCCTGCAAGCCTTTAAGTGGGTGCTTTCACTGTAAAGTGCTTCATGATGAATGGAGTCTGTGTTTGCTCTTGGCTTTATTTTCTGAGAAATCCTCTGAGATTTCTTGGCATCTGGCTTTCCCCCGGGACAGATCTACCCTCAGAAGCCTGCCTGGGTGCTCATGGGAAGGGCTGTGAACTAGTAGCTCTGGGCATTTTGTTTTGGTGTTGCCCTCGACAAGGCCAATGCCTTGTTTTTGCTTCGACAACATCCCCTGCATCTGGCTTTGCCTCACTGTGCTCTACTCCAGTCCTACCCTTTGTGTGTGACAGTCCTTGGTTGTAAAGCTGACACTTGCCTGCCCACTTACACAGGCTCTGGTACCTTGGATAGTATTGCATTAGGACATTAGGGACTTAAGACCCTTAAATTAAAAAAAAAAAAAGTTACTGTTATCTAAATAACAAATCCCGCCCCCCCCCAGCTTCTGACTCATGGTTGCTGGAGTTCTAGAAGTAAAAGGAACTTCAGAAACCCTGTTGCTCACACATTTTACCAGAGCAGAAGTCACCTCTTATCAGTGGTTTTGTAGCTCAGGACCAGCAGACTTAAGAATGAACATGGAGGTGGCTGGAGGGATGGCTCAGAGGTTAAGAGCACTTACTGCTCTTGCTGTAGATCTGGGGTTCAGTTTCTCACATCCACACTGTGGCTCACAACCATCTGTAGCTGCTGTGGGATAATGCTCTTGTACACTGTAAAGATTTGTCACTCATACTGGTTTAATAAAATGGTGATTGGCCAGTAGTCAGGCAGGAAGTATAGGTGGGACAACCAGACTAAGAATTCTGGGAAGAGGAAAGGCAGGATGCATTCGCTAGCCAGACACAGAGGAAGCTAGATGAGAATGCTTTACTGAGAAAAGGTACCAAGCCACGTGGCTAAACATAAATAAGAATTATGAGTTAAGTTGAAAGAGCTAGTTAATAATAAGCCTGAGCTAACAGGCCAAACAGTTTATAATTAATATAAGCCTCTATGTTTCTTTGGGACTGAACAGCTGTAGGACCAGGGGGGACAGAAATTTCCATCTACATGTGACTCCAATTTCAGGAGATCTGACACCTTCTCGTCTCCACTGACTCCTGCATGTATATGGTACACATAAACATACATGTAAATAGAAAAAAAACTTAAAAATAAGCAAAAAGTTCTGGTGCAATTGGGAGTGTAGTAGTGCCATGTTAGAGCATGTGCTTTCAAATGCAAAGCCCTGTTGGGAGCTGTGAACTCCTCAGATCCTGAATTTCTGGTAAACAACTTGTTTTCCTCTGCTCTGAGACAGCCTTCAGCTGCTCTGAGCACGAGACCCTCAGAAGTTCCTGATGGCAGGAGAGTGGTTTCTGGTGTGTTTGGCTGGGGCGTGGCTATCAGTTAAGAATCTCTGTATAAGCGGCTCTGGTACACAGTAAAGGGGCATTCTGGTTTCAAGGATGACCCGTGTCTCTGTGTGTCTCTGTGTGTTTCAGTCTCCAGCTGGGTTCACGAACTGTATGGCAGCACATAGAGTGCAGAAGGGCGTGATGCGCTGCAAACCCCAGCACAATCCCGAAATATTTTTGATAATTACTACATTGTATTTATATTTATGTATTATGTATATATTTTTCAAAGACAGAGTTTCCCTGTGTAGACTCACTCTGTAGACCAAGCTGGCTTCGAACTCACAGAGATCTGCCTTCCTCCACCTCCCTAGTGCTGGGATTAAAGGTGTGCGCCACCACACCAGGCTTGTACCTTGTATGACATTTACATGTGTAAACACCTCAGAAGCTTGCACTGCGCCCGCCTTGAGTAGGCACCTTAGAAAGGATTGCTGTGGCTTGACAAAATGCTGCTCTGGGGGCTGCCTTCCGTGCTCCCTGTCTCTGGAGGAGCCCTGCTCACCAGGGAGCTAGCTTTGCCTTGAAAGACTGATTCTGGCCCTGCTGTAGGAAGGCAGCCTTCCTTGGCTGTTCTGCCTCAGAGTCCCCACAGGGTGGATCTGGGTGTGGTTACCCCTTTCTGTGAGTTCTAGCACGGTTATTTAATTTTCTCTGTGACCCAGATTTTCTGTCTGTGAAATGATATAGTAAAATAGCTAGGGTTGTTATTGGGTGAACTAATGACGTGCTGTGTTCTGACCAATTGGATGAGTGTGTGTGTTGCTTTATTAATTCCCTGTAAATCCCCCTTACCTCTTTAAAATTGTGATGAAATTACATATCATAATATGCACAATTGAAAAATAAAATTAAAAATATTTTAAGTTCACTTCTACGTGTGTGTGTGTGCTCACATGTGCCATGTCATAAATGCAGAGATCAGAAGACAGCTTGAGACGTTGGTTCCCTCTTTCCATTGTGTGGGTCTCTAGGGATTGGGCCGAGATCTTCAGGCTTGGTGGCAGGTGTGTTTGCCTGCCAGCCCAGATGTGTTGTGGCCCTACATTTTTAGTTCACACGGGCAAGTACCAGAACAGTAGATGGAGGGTATCTCTTGTCTCAGGCTGCTTGTGTCTTTCTGGGTGACTGCGTGCTTGTGTCTGTCCCGACATTCGATGCTTTCAGTGTGCCGCGTGTTGACTGTTCTAATCGTTGGTGTGTTTAGTGGAGTCTCACTGTCATCCAGACGGGCAGTTTCCTGAAGACAGCGTGCGGGCATCCGTTCACACACTCACTCACCTTGCCGTCTGTGGAAGATTCTGGTGGGTCAGGTCTGTAGCCTGTGGTAAGATTGTTCATTTTCTCGCGGAGTTGCCTCTCACCCTCATGTTCTCGCCTGTATTTCCCGTTGAGGCGAGGCCTTGATTCTGTCACCCAGGCTGGTCTCTTACGAGCTCGATGATCCTCTTGCCTCAGTCTCTCAAGGGGCTCTGGCGACAGGCGCACCTGGCTTGTCCGTCCGTCCGTCCATCCATCCATCCATCCATCCATCCATCCATCCATCCATCCATCCATCCATCCAGTCATCTAAACACAGGGTCTCACTAAGTAGCTCTGGCTGTCCTGGAACTAGCTTTGTAGACCAGGCTGGCCTCAAACTCACAGAGATCCTCCTGCCTCTGCCTCCCGAGTGCTGGGATTGAAGGTGTGCACTATAACCGACTGCACTTGGCTCTTCACTGAGACTCGAGTCCTTTGTGTCTCTTGTGTGGAGCACATCCTTCACAGATGTACTCTGCTGGCCTGTGGCTTGTTGTAGAGCAGAATTAGGAGTTTTAACAGCTTATCGCCATGTACAGAGCTATCTGGCTTTTTCTCCTTTGTCATCTGTTTGGCTTGTGTATTCCTTGTGTGTGTTTTGGCAGACTTTGCCTTTTAAGGAATTGATCTGTTTTATTTAGTTTACTAAATTGTGTGCATAGAATTGTTTGTATTCTTTATTCTTTTTTAAAAATTATTTTACGTGCATTGCTGTTCTGCCTGCATGTATGTTTGTGTGAGGGCGTTGGATCCTATCTGTAACAGGAATTACAGACAGCTGTGAGCTACCGTGTGGGTGCTGGGAATTGAACCCAAGTCCTCTGGAAGAGCAATAAGTGCTCTCTTAACCACTGAACCATAGCTCCAGCCCCCATATTATTCCTTTGTTCTATCTAAAGTCCACAAATCTGTAGTGATGTCTTCTCTTCATTTCTTATAATATTTTAGCTTTATTTTTAATATTTATTTTACATGTCTGTGTACCACATCCATGCAGTGCCCATGGAGGTCAGTGGGCATTGGATCTTCTGGAACTGGAATTACAATTGTGAGCTGCTATGTGGGTGCTCGGAATTGAACCCAGGTCCTCTGGAAGAGCAGCCAGTGCTCTCAACCACTGAGCCATCATTTCTGTTATCAGGAATCTTTATCTTAACCTAGCTACAAGTTTATCTTTTTCCATCTTTTCAAAGAACCAGCTTTGATTTTGTTGATTTTTCTATTGATTTCCTGATATAGCCCTAACTTTTGTTTTGATTTCTTTTTT
>NC_022016.1:83341030-83342393 GCF_000317375.1 Microtus ochrogaster | reverse complement strand
AGATAGGGTTTCTCTGTGTATCTCTGACTATCCTAGAACTCACTCTGTAGACCAGGCTGGCCTTGAACTCACAGAGATCTGCCTGCCTCTGCCTTCCAAATGCTGGGGATTAAAGGCTTGTGCCACTACTACCCTGCTTAATAACTACTTTCATATCATTATTGCTTTGATTAGGGCAATGGTTCTCAATGTGCCTCATGCTGTGACCCTTTAATACAGTTCCTCATGTTGTAGTGACCCCAACTGTAGAATTATTTAGTTGCCTCTTTATAACTGTAATTTTGCCACTGTTATGAACTATAATACAAATATCTAATAGGCAACCATTGTGCGATCGTGACCCACAGGTTGAGAACCACTTCTTTCGGGCCCCTCTGTATTTTGTTTGGGGTACTTACGAGGCTGGTCTTGTATTCTTTAATCTAAGGTGATCCTCCAGATGCTGACTTCTGAGCTGTAGGAACTGTAGGCTTGTGTTACTGGCCCTGGCTTAGATTTTTTTCTTTTCTAATCTTGTCACATGTTGCTTAGTGGGGAGAGATTTCATGAGGAATGTGTGCTGGGCTACCGGATCCCTCTGTAAGCATAGGGTGTGCTTACACCAGCCATGTGTGCTGGGCGACCGGATCCCTCTGTAAGCATAGGGTGTGCTTACACCAGCCATGTGTGCTGGGCGACCGGATCCCTCTGTAAGCATAGGGTGTGCTTACACGAGCCTGGATGGTACAGCCCATCATATACCTGTACTATGTGTTAAAGCCTGATTTTACCTTTAGGTTGTTTTTCTTTTTTTTGTAACTTTAATTAGGTGCTGGGACTCTGAAATGCACATTAGCCTGTATCTACATAGGGTTGAGATGGCTGATATGGTTTTTCCATCTCTGCATCTCATTCCTTAGGCCTTTAGGGCAGACACTGGCTTCCACATTACCTAATGATGATGTTATGCCCAAATCCGCAAAGTCCCCCAAAAAGCCAACAAGGAGACCGAGTCCCGTATGTAAAAGCAAAGAGCCTTTATTTTATGCAAGTTTGCAAACTCAGTCTCTCCGCATGTCCAATGTATTGGAATAAACGGAGAGTCCTGAGCTCAGAATAGGGTTTTATAGTAGTAAAGATGGAGGTGAGAGGTTTCTGAGGTTCAGGACCCCTGATTGACATTTGCCTAGGGTTGTCCTGGTGAGTGTGCTGCAGGTGATCCTATCTACAGCAGTTGGAATATTAGGCATTTCCTTTGGATGGTGGTCTGTTCTTGGGTGGTGCTCTGGTAATCTCAGTTTGTGGTTCCTCCTGCCACCAGGTAAACCACTGAGACCCAGGCCTCTGTGATATTTATCGATGGCTGAGTCCTACTCTGGCAGGT
>NC_022016.1:83330593-83340300 GCF_000317375.1 Microtus ochrogaster | reverse complement strand
ACAGATGGTTGTGAGCCACCATGTGGTTGCTGGGAATTGAACTCAGGACCTTTGGAAGAGCAGGCAATGCTCTTAACCACTGAGCCATCTCTCCAGCCCAGTCCAGCCCTTATTTTTTAATCTTTATTAATGTCTGTATGTGTGTGTGTGTGTGTGTGTGTGTGTACCACGTACATTAGGGTGCTGGAAGAGTCCAGAAGAGAGTATTGGATCCTAAAGAGCTGAAGTTACAGGCAGTTGTGAGCTGCCTTATGTGGCTACTGGATACTGAACTCAGGTCCTCTGCAAGAGCATCAAGTACCCCTGAGCCATCTCCAGCTCTGGCAGATGCCGCAAAGGGAGCCCTTGCCCTTCACTTCCCCAGCAGGTCAGCTTTTGACATCTCCAAGCCAAGCATCCTCTGTTCTCTCAGCTGTTCTTCATGTGACTTGGATTCTCAGGTTTTCATCAACTAGCCTGGTTTCTTTCTCTCTGGCTGCCTCCAGTGGTGTGGATGTCGCCTTTCAGGCTGAGGGCTCAGTGGCGGTCCCTACACAAGGACAGTGCTGGTGTGACCCGCTAGCCCTTGCCTGGCTCAGCTTCTCAGTGTGATGCTTTGTTCTGGTGCAAGCCTTTGTCCTTCCTCCATTCCATTCATCTTGCTGCCTGTGACCCTCCCTCTGATTGGCTGATTAATCACCGCACATTGCATCCATTCATTCTGGCTCCCATTTGACAAATGGGTTAGAGAGAGCCCAGTGAGGACAGAGCCTTTGAAAGGTGGCTGGAGGTGGTCTGATTCTCCTGATTCGGTGCCATTTCCAGGAGGCTACTAACTCGTGGCAAGTCCTCCCGGCCTCTCTTTGGCCAGTCCCCAGCTCCCCTCCTGTTCTTAGTGCTGGCATATAAGGGACAGCCTCATCGCACGTTCAGGGACTCAGGTCCAAGCTTGGCCGTGCTTGTCCTAAGCCTGTTGTAGCTGCTGCTGCTGGCCTGACTTCCTAAGACCCTCAGAAGAGAAGCATCCAGAGAGCCTGTGCATGTGAATCATGTCCCTGGCTCCTACAGTTCCTGGTCTCCTCTAAAGGCGCAGAAACCAACCTAGGACGTGGTTCCTTCGCAGCAATACCTATCAAGTGGGCCCATCTCTGTCTAGTACAAATCCATCTTTGTGAGCACCGTAATTCCCTTCAAGAGAGCGATGGCATAGCTTGGTGTCCTGGGATTTAGAACAGCCAGAACAACTCAGGCAAAACGAGTTCTTTTCTTCTTCATGGTCCCCTACCTGGGAGTCAAGTGTCTCATTGTTACATTCTGTTCTTTCCAGTAAAAATAAACAAGCTTCCTGGGAGACCCGGTGGCTGAATAAGTAGGCAGCTTCCTTTTCTGTTTATCTTCAGAGCCTTAGCATTTATTTTGTAAATCATCCAGGATTGTCAGGGCATCAGTCTTGCTGTCTTTTGCAGCATAGGAACGTAAATAGCAAAGGAGAAGAAA
The DNA here is from genome assembly GCF_000317375.1 of Microtus ochrogaster. Taxonomy (NCBI): domain Eukaryota; kingdom Metazoa; phylum Chordata; class Mammalia; order Rodentia; family Cricetidae; genus Microtus; species Microtus ochrogaster. The sequence goes on along the minus strand of NC_022016.1, from coordinate 83,338,824 downwards.
CCAGGAGCGAGCACAGAACCCTGGTGTTCTGGCCAGGATTTATGGATTTAGAGGTGATTGTAACCAGCCTTTGACAGTACTTAAGGAAGCAGCTGGGAAGGATTTTGCATTGATAATGAATGTCAGCAGGTTTTCAATACCGTGTGGCCTTTTTGGAACCGCGTGTGATAAAGTTTCCCATTGTGCATGAAGGTCAGGAGACTCAAAACACGGACCTGGAAATGCCTCTGGACTGTGAGTTACCGACTCAAGACAGGGCCCTGCCCTATTTAAGTCCAAGACAAATGTGGCGATGATAAAAGAGGTGGGAAAGGGCAAGCCTGGCCTGTACTTTCTGATAGCATTAAAAAGAGGAAATTGGAGGAACTCCTTGCCAGTGCTGCAGGTTTGGAATGACTGGGTTTGTAGTCGGCACAGCGAGCGCTCACTGATAAGAGCCTTGCACACCGAGCTGCTCCTGGGTGGTCACCGTCAGGAATCTGCTCCTTGTGCGTTCTGCATTCGGTTCTGTAGGACACCGTCTGTAGGTGCTGGAGAGACGAGCTGCTTTTGCAGAGGATCTGAATTGGGTTTCCAGTACCCACAAGGTGGCTCACTACCATCTTCTAGAACTCCAGTTCCTGGGGTGCTGCTGCTCTTTTCTGACCTTCGAGGGCACCAGGCATGCCCATGGTACACATACATATGTGCAGGTAAGACACTCATACAAAAAAAAAGTCTTAAAAAGAAAGCTGCTCATAGTGGCATACACCATTGATCCCAGCATTTGGGAGGCAGAGACAGGAGGATCTCTGTGAATTTGAAGCCAGCCTGGTCTACAGAGTAAGTTCCAGGCCAGATCAGGCTACATAGTGAGATCCTGTCCTCAAAAAGAAAAAAAGAAAACTGTAACATCTGTGCTACTACGTGTACTATGGTCCTGTAGCACCTGTACTACGTGCACAATGCCTGTAGTGTTCCTCCTGCACTACGGGGCAGGGGGCTCAATATTGAAACACACATACAGAGAGAGACAGAGTCATGGGTCATCCTTGAATCCCCAAGAATACCCCCTTTATTGTGTTCAGGGGCAGCTTATATAGTGCTCTGGCCACGCCCCAGCTCTCAGGATCTTTCAGCTGCTGACCCATTAGCACCCACTCCCCTGCCGTCAGGGTCTCGTGCTCAGAGCAGAGGAAAACAAGTTGTTTACGGGAAATTCAGGGTCTGGTGGTCTGCAGTCCCCAACAGAAAACTGCATAGACATACATAGTCTGAATAATTCATATGTGTGGCTGTCTGATGAAAGTGGCCAGACACATCCAAGATGAACTGGTTTTCGAAGGGCACTGCTCCTCCACCCTGTTGTGGAGTACACATTCCTTGCTGTGGTTTGTGTTTTCGTGCGAACTTGTTGAAGTTCTCTGCAGATAGATCCCTTAATTCATCAGCATCATTAGCATCCGGTCAAATTAGTATGTGACAGGCTGGCCTGTGCGCGAGGTAGGAGGAGATGGAAAGGTGGGACAGATAAGTGTGTTCTGAGGGTGCCGTCTGGAGATTTGGAAACACTGACTGGTCGCAGTCTGCACCTGAAAGCACACAGGAGCAGCAAGCGCAGAAAGCCGCAGCGTGATGACGGCTGCAGCCCCGCATGGCACCTCCTGTGGGAGCTTCTGCATCATATCTCAGAATTAACAGTCACCCCCGAGATGCTTGAGGGTGAGAGGCCAAAGCTGATGGCCCCGACTGCTGCCAGTGATGAAGGAGAAGCTGCAGTTGGTCCTGCCAAGGTGGGGTGCTCAGAGGGAGCTTCTAGGCACAACCACCACTCAGGCCGAGGAACCTTCCCACTCTCCCCTACGTGACCTCCTATCCTGAGCTTCCTCTGATAGCAATTGTGATGGGTTCTCTGTGGGGAGAAGGGCCCAGCCAACCCCAAAGCTGCTCAGTCTGAGGGCCTCAGCCTCCAGGTCGGGCCAAAGCTGCAGTCAGGAGCCGGCCTCCTTTCCTGCCACTCTGGGGTTCACAGCAGTGTGGCTCTTTGCTGTCCGAGGTTTGGTCTCTTTTACCCTCAGCTTCAGGAATGAGTTTCCCAGTTTCCCTCCTTTGCTGGCTCCAGAGGCAACACCTGAGAGGGGCGTTTTTGCCTCAACCCCAACCCCCTTGACTCTTTTTCCTATCCTCGTGCTTAGTCCCACAAAACCAGTTCTCAGTAGACAAAGTCAGCAGTCACTGTGGAATCTCAGAGGAAACTGGCCCCACCCACCTGAGTCAGGCAGCTGGGAGGTGAGCTGCAAACATTAGGCGCCAAGTTATGTACCTTTATGTATTCCGTACTCAGGTGAGAGCCTGTTCTGTTCCCAGAAATGCTGAAGCTTAGGATGTGGCATCGGCATCTCTGCTCGAGTCTGTCCCCAGTCCAGGACACAAGGACTTCTGTGACCCCAGGGGCGCCTTTACCTGGACTTTCCCAGCCTACAGCAAAATCCAGAGGGAGATTTCTGATTTCCTCAACACTTCAGGTTGGCCTTCCCTGCATTCCTTCCTGTTACCTTTGGCAGCTTCTAGAGAGGAGCACACGGACCTTTGTCTTGTTTGCAGCGCTTGGGTCCAGCTCCCGCTGGAGCAGCGGAAGAGATGCCCTGCCTGCTGCAGCTGGCCTCCGGGTGCTGGCTCACCTGCTGGAGCACGTTGATGAGACCGAGGAGCTCTCCGGACACTGCAAGCCTTGTAGGATGCTCAGGAGACAGCCACACAGACCTTCAATCAGATGGTTTGGGTGGCTGCCTGCCCTTCTTTAGGACGAATTTAATATTGAGAAAAATAGTTAGATTGGAAACATAACATCTTCAGTTAATGTTACTGCAATGGCTTTTGTTCTAGAACAGTGTGAATGCCATAGGAAGGCACTGAAAAATGAAACATAACCTTTTATGAAGGGCCCAGTGGTAGAAAATTGAGCTAATGGGCTGCTGCTGCTGCTGCTGCCGCTGCCGCTGCCTGGGATAGATTCATGCTTTGCCCAAAGCCACATCCTCACCACATTGTAAGCATTAAAAGAAAACTTGTTAAGCCGGATGTGGTAGCACAAGATTTTAGCCCCAGCCTCTGGGAGGTAGAGGCAGGCAGAACTCTGTGTGTTCTAGGCCAGCCTGTTCTACATAGTGTGTTCTAGGCTAGCCTAGTCTACATAGTGGACTTGGGTCTGCACGCTTGTAAGGCAAGTGCTTTGGCAACTGAGCCATCTCCCCAGCCCCTCAGTGCTGTGTGTTGCAGAAGCCGAGACTTTGACATCACAGCTTAAGTAGCTCCTTGTGTCTCATCTTCGGTGTCTCTGCTTCCAGTCTCCTGTCCCTCAGCCCTGGCGGATTGCCTTCTCTCACCTGCAGGGCCAGGCAGGGTGCTTCTGGCTTCTCCCCTCATCTCCCTCCTTTGCAGTTTATGTGGGAGAAGCCCTGGGCCTCCTCTCCTGCTAGCCTTGCTTACTCTCCAGGCTCCCCACTCTCCCTTGCCTTGTCCTTTCTCGAGAGCCAGTCTGTCATAGTCATCCTACCCCTGTTGACAGCTTTCAAGCCCATGAGCCCCTGCAGGGCCAGATCTGATTGTGCTGTGTTTAAATCCACTATCACCCTCCTAGAGAATCTGGCCTCTTTGAAGCCGTGTCACAAGCTAGTGCTTTTCACAGACAGACTGAGAAATTACAACTGTGTTTCTCGCCCCTCCCCTTGAATGCTTTAAGGAGCTGGAAATGACCTTGAATTCCTGATCCTTCCACCTCTGACTCCAGGTGCTTCTGTGGTAGGAGCACCTGTGTGTGTGCGTGCACGCACGAGTACTTGCGCTGGAGGTTGGCAGCAGCTGCCGGCTTTAATCACGTTTCTGTATATTGAGGCAGCGTGCGTCTCGCGCTGAACCTGGAGCTCGTTGATCGCTAGCCTCAGGATTCCACAGTCTCCAAGGATCCCTTGTCTGTACCTCCGGGGCTGGGGTTGCAGGTGGGTGCTGGGGACCTGAACTCCATCCCCCATGCCTGCGTGACAAGTGCTTTGTTCACGAAGTTGCCTCCCAGCCCTTTCTCTGTGCTGTTTGCTAAGAAAACCAAGTGCTGATGTGTGTGATTTCAGAATTCATGGAACACTGTGTATTTTTATATTTCACACTGGCTTAACACACAAATGACGCGGTTGGATGTTTTAGAGTGTGCAGTGGTTTTAATGTGGAAAATGTTGTTCTTCTTAATGAGGTGGATCCAAGTCGCCTCTCTAGGGAAGAGGACTGGGATTTGCCCTAGAGGACTTCTGACACTGGCTGGAGACGAACCCTGGCTGACTTACCCAGGGAAGATTCTGGAGGCCCAGCTCTGCACATTTAATTAGCTAGCTTGTTTCTCCTTCACATTTATTTATTTTCACTTTATAGATGTTTTGCCTGTGTGTGTGTAAGTGCACCAGGTGTGTGCAGCGCCCACAGAGGCCAAGAGTGGGAAGCACCGAGCTGCTTTAGTTTAGTTTTTGTGTGTGTGGGGAATCACTGAATAATTTGAAAGCATTTTACGAAATCCGAGAGAGCGGCTGCATCCACTGAGCCCGGAGTTGGGGGTAGATTGAGGAGGAGCAGTGCCAGGTTCTTCAGCTTTCCCTTAGCACCGTCGCTGTGTGGCACGCTCTTCCTTTGTTGAGTAGAAAGAATAAATCTAGAGCTGCGGTTCCCAACCTTCCTCTAATGCAGGTCCTCGTGTTGTGGGACCCCCCCACCCCACCATAAAGTTCTTTCCTTTTCCACCTCTTAACTGTATGTAGTTTTGCTACTGTTACAAATTGTATCATAAACATATAATCTGAGGCCGCTGTGGGGTCGCGACCCACACTTGAGAACCACTGTGATAAAGGTTTGCATCTGGGGGTTCTCTTTAGCATGAGTTATGCTAATGGGAGTTTGAGGAATTGCTAGTTGACAGGGGATGGTCCTGGGCTTGTCCCCCAGCCTGGGAGGAGGCCTAAGAAGTTTGGTCCTGCCTTCACTGCTTCTTCTGAGACATTGATCATGCTTACAGCCTTCAGAGGTTTATGGCAGTTACCTAAGTGAGGTGGTCCATTCATCCCCTGCCAGCGCTTGCCTAGCATGTGTGAGGCCCCGATACCAACCCCCTCTGCAAAAAGAAAGTCCCCTTTAGCCCCACACCCCACCCCGTGCAGTTCTGCCAGGCAGAGCAGAATTTGCACAGTAACCTCACTGATTCCTGTTCAGGCCTCCCGCCTTTTCTGCCCTCCTGTTCTTTTTAAACTGCTGGCCAGACATGGCTTTAATCCCAGAGTTCACTGTGCATTTCTGGCTGGCCAGGAACTCCCTCTGTAGACCAGGCTGGCCTCAAACCCACGGAGATCCATCTGCCTTTGCCTCTGCCTCCCGAGTGCTGGGATTAAATGTGTGCATCTCCATGTCTGTATGTCTAGCTTACATGGTGGAATTACAGTTCCTCAGGCTTTTGACTGACTCTTGACTGGTTCTGGCTCATAAGTTCTGAGAAGCAATGGCTTGTGTATCTCGGGAGGGGAAGATCTTGCTTGCTCTCACTTGACCTTTGGCAGGGGAGTAGGCGTCGGCAGCTGCCTTGGCATGTGGTCCTCATTGTGAAGCTGCCCTCACCCAGCGCTGGCTCACCAGCACTGCGAGGGCACTGTCAGCAGAGCTGAAGAGTTTTGGAAGGCAGACGCATTTCCATGTTTGTGCTCTGCCCAAGTGTCCCAAGAGCCCAGTACCCTGCAGCCTGCCTTCTGCACAGAGATGAAAGACTGCTGGAAACACATAGCTCTGAGAAGCTGAAGGCCTGTGACATTCAGCTGGTTAGAAGGACCACAGATGGTCTGAGCTGAGCAGAATTTATGATTGGAGACAGGACTCAGTCTGAGAGTGTGTCTTTTGTTTTTACATTTTATTATTATTAGCGTGTGTGTGTGTGTGTGTGTGTGTGTGCGCGTGCGCGTGCGTACCACAATGTACATGTGGAGGTCGGAGGACAACATGCCAACCAGAGGATTTCTTCTTCCTTCCTCCTTCCTCCTTCCTCCCTCCCTCCCTCCCTCCCTCCTCTCTTCCTCCCTTCCTTCCTTTCTTCCTTCCTTTATTTCTTTTTTTCCTGAGACAGGGTTTTTCCCGTGTGGCTCTGACTGTCCTGGAACTCAATTTGTAGACCAAGCTGGCCTTGAACTCAGAGATCTACCTGCTTCTGCCTCATGAGTGCTGGGGAAATGTGTGCACCACCACCACCCAGCTTATTTTTATTAATTTAAATTGTTTGTGAGGGTTTGTGTGTGGCTATGCACATATGAGCACAGGTGCCCCTGGCCGAGGATCACCCTGGACCTGGAATTCGGTCTGTTGTGAGCTGCCTGACAGAGTGTTGGGAGCCAAACTCAGGTCTGCAAGAGCAGTTCCTGCTCTTACTGGAGAGTTATTGTGAGTCTCCAGCCCTGAGAATGCGTCTTCTGCATTTCCAGTTTGCAACCGTGCAAATGCCCTCCCGTCAGCTTTCTGTTGCTGTGAAAAATGCATGAGAAAATCCCCGTACACGAAGAAGGGTATGTTGGTGGTCAGCCCTCAGCCTGTGGTCAGTTGGCTCCTCATTCTGGGCCTGTGGAGACCTGTACACCACTACATGGAGTGTGTAGTGGAGGCTGATCACTTAGTGGATGGGAAACAGAAAATAGTGAGCAGGGGAGAGAGGGAGGGGCCACTATCCTGGCCACACTCCCAAATGAACTACCTTCCTTTCGTCTGGTCCCATCTCCTAAAGGTTCCACCACCTCCCAATAGCACCTCAGGCCGGGGAGCAAGTTAGAGCATCTGGACCTTTGGGGTCACTCACTATCCAAACTGTACCAACCTGTTCACTGTTCTGAATCATATTTTACACTCTGTGCGTGAGTGTCGCTTGCATGTATTCTGCACACCAAGTGTGTGCTGGTGCCCACACAGAGGGCAGAAAAGGGTGTCCAGTCCCCTGGAGCTGGAGTTATGGATGGCTGTGAGCCACCATGTGGTGCTGAGAACCAAACCCAGGTCCTCTGCAAGAGTGAGAAATTCTCCTAACTGCTGAGTGGTCTCTCCAGCCTCTCCCACCCCAGTGTTTTCGAGAGAATGAGAATCAGAGAATTTACTTCATTGTTTATTATGAATATTTGTTATTTATTTTTGACAAATCTCACTATGTAGCCCTTGCTGGCCTGGAACTCACGGTGTAGTCCAGGCTGACTGACCTTGAACTTGCTGTCCTCTGCCTCCTGAGTTTGCAGAAGTGTACCACTAGCTTTTAGGGACTCCAAGTCTTGCTGCTCTTGCCAGCTCTGTCATCTTCATGGGGGCTGCTGATTCTCCTTTAGTGACCAGGGGATGGGCCAGAGGGTGTTTATTTGTTTTAACTTTTATTTATTCTTCGTGGCTTTCTCATGTAAAGTTTATTTTTTAAAATCAAGCATAACACCCAAGCACCTGCTGCCACCTGGTGGCAGTATCCCAGGGTTGTGGCATCTTTTGATGGACCATAATTCAGTTTGTCTTGGATTGAAGTGTACAGTGTGACCAGCCTAGGTATTTGGAAGCAGGAAGCATACATCAGACTTTCTACTTATAAAGGATAGAAAGTAGACGAGAAAGCTGTGCAGTGTGTCGTTGACGGCAGGAGCCCTGTAGCGAGCACACCGTGAATCCGAAACCAACCTGCCGGCGTCTCTTGCTTCTGCGATTGAGGCAGGAGAACAGCCTTCTTTAGCCCACAGAATTGGGATGTGCCTGGGACAAAACTTTCATACTTTGAAGTTAACCTAGAGGTTCACTGCTCATATTGATTTATTTTTATGTGCATTGGTGTTTTGCCTGCATGTCTGTCTGTGTGAGGGTGTCAGATCTTGGAGTTACAGATAGTTGCTAGCTGCCATGTGAGTGCTGGGAATTGAACCCAGATCTTCTGGAAGAGCAGCCAGTGCTCTTAACTGAATCATCTCTCCAGCCTCCTTATAGTGACTTTTAAATCAAGTTTCTAATGGTTTACTCTGAAGTCACAAATCATTTTCATCTGAGAGTAACTCCAGAAAGCCCCTCCACTCACCTGCAGCTTTGATTGCCAGTTTTGCTGTTTGAGATGTCGCTGGGTCTGATCTGGAGTGCAATGAAGTGAGCAAGGCGTAGGATTGTCATGGCTGACGTGTTCCTGGACGTACGGCCCACAGTGTGTAGGACCGTGTCATGGCTGA
>NC_022016.1:83319899-83330288 GCF_000317375.1 Microtus ochrogaster | reverse complement strand
TTTCGTGTTCCTGGATGTACAGCCTGTAGTGTGTAGGACTGTCATGGCTGACGTGTTCCTCCTGGACGTACAGCCTGTAGTGTGTAGGACTGTCATGGCTGACGTGATCCTCCTGGACGTACAGCCTGTAGTGTGTAGGACCGTGTCATGGCTGACGTGTTCCTGGACGTACAGCTCACAGTGTGTAGGACCGTGTCATGGCTGACGTGTTCCTGGATGTACAGCCTGTAGTGTGTAGGACTGTGTCATGGCTGACGTGTTCCTGGATGTACAGCCCACAGTGTGTAGGACTGTGTCATGGCTGACGTGTTCCTGGATGTACAGCCTGTAATGTGTACAACTATCAGGGCTGATGTGTTCTGGACTTACAGCCCATAATCTTCTGGTGATTTTGGAGAGAGGGTGATTACAGAAACATCAGTCACTTGTTTCTATAAATGTTTCATAATGCAAATTGAATGTGATGAAATATTAAAAATATCATTCATTAATTATTGAAAAGTTCAGTCTCTAGAAATGGCCATCTCTCATTATACTGCCATCTTAAAGGAGCAATTGAGAAGTTTGGAATTATCAAGCTAGAATGCTGGGATGGTCGTGGAATTAATCTCCACAGAGTTATTTTCTACTCTGAAACTTGTTAACCATTTTCAGCTGCAGCCTGTCCATTAAGGTGGCAGCCCATCCACTCCGCTGGGACGTGATGGGCACCCATCCACTCCGCTGGGATGTGACGGGCACCCTGCATTTTGCTTTGCTTAATAATTTTATGTTCCTGTTGTGTTGGAAAAAACCAAGGTGATATCCTAAGAGTTTTATGGACTCAAATACTGGAATAAAAATTCAATTTTATTTTATTATGCCTGTAATTTTATTAGTAAAACAGAGTGTTAATACATGTTTGTATCGAATGTTACTATTAACTGCAAGCTAACCGTTTGCACTGTAGAATGAAAGACTGGCGTGTGATTCGGTGGTGTGCAGCTGTGAGCTCAGCGGTTTGGGAGGCAGAAGCAGGAGGATTGAATTTGAGGCCAGCCTGGGCTACATACCATGGCTCTGGGGGAGTGGGGGGCACTAAGATTAGAGGGTGTTGAGACGTGACAGAGTGTCGGAGTTTGTGAGTGGTTTTCAGTGCCATTTACCTCCCCCAGGTGTGTCCCAGCTTCCTTCCCAGTGCAGTTTATGTGAAAAGCTTCTGGGAAGAGCCTGGGGTCTCCCAGTGAGTGAACTGCCCAGCTCATTGTGCAGCAGAGTTGCCCTCTGTCTGATGAACCCTTTGATAGAAGGCTGACCCGTGCAGATTGTGAGCTTTTCCTGATTCTGTCAGCGCCAGCAGCCACCCCTGCTGCTGCATGGGGAGGAGGGTGGCTCTGCTGACCTGTCTGAGTCATCCTCGTCAGCAGAGCTCCTGCCCCAGGAGTAGCCTGTGGCGCGAAGGAGTCCATTTTTGTCTCTGTGATCTGGGCTAGATTTCATGTGGCCTCTTCCAGTAATCCTGTTTTTTCCAGAGGCTCCATCTCCTTTGACCTTGTTGACTTGTGTGCCGGTGGCCTTTCCTTCTGTGTGCACACGCGTGTGTAGCCAGCCGGCGTTCGTCCTCAAAGGCGGCTGAGGGTTAGAGCTGCCGCCCTATTCTTACCTAATTTCTCCTTTTCTCCCGATGTAGTTAATAAGCACAAGCCATGGCTCGAGCCCACCTACCACGGGATAGTCACCGAGAACGACAACACGGTGCTGCTGGACCCTCCCCTCATCGCCCTGGATAAAGATTCACCGCTGCGTTTTGCAGGTACGGTGGCCAGCTGTTCTCTGTGGCAAGCTTGGCCTGGGTAGGAAGCAGCTTCCATCTGCCTGGATGACTGGACCTTTCAGGAAGGGTTTCGGTAGCTGAGAGCTGCTTGTGGCTCCAGGCACCACATGCTCTCTAACAGTCGGGTAGCTGAGCAGAGCTGTTCTGCCGGTCGAAGGGGGAAATACTTAGCATAATTGCATCATTACGTGCTCTGCTTTGTGCAGATAGGCAGATACCGTCTAGACAAGCGCAGCCAGACAGAGCACACAGACCATGTGAGCACTGTTCAGTATAGTGTCGATGTGGGGGCCCGGGGACCTGGACGCGACCCTGGCTTTCACCTGCATTTGGGTGCTCAAATGCCAGCGTCACTTCACGGCACACGGTCTTGTTCCTTTCGTCTACACAGACTTAAGAAACTTTGAGCCATCTTTGTCGGGAAATTCTTTTAGCCTAGATTACTTTCTTTTTTCAATCTTAAAATTTTATTTAATTAAAGGATTTCCTATAGAATTATTTATGTGTTCGAATGTTTTGCCTGCATATGTGTGTATGTACCATGTGAATGCCTGGTGCCCACAGTGGTCAGAAGAGGGCATCACAGCCACTAGGACTGGAGCTGTGCATGCTGGGAATCAAACCCAGGTCTACAGAAGCAGCAGGTTCCCTTAGCCACCGAGGCCTCCGCCAGCTCCTCTCTCTGTGGTTTAAAATCGTGGATGGTGTTGTGCTATTTAAGGAACATACATTGCATTCTGAGCACATTCTCCATTTGTTTCTTTTGCTTTGGTTGTTTTCAAGACAGGGTTTCTCTGTGTAACAGACCTTGTCATCCTGGAACTCGCTCTATAGACCAGGCTGGCTTCAAACTCACAGAGCTCCTCCTGCCTCTGTCTCTCGAGCGCAGGGATTGTGTGTGCCACCATGCCCCCAGTATTTGTTTTTTACAGGCATGTACTGCCATGCCCAGCTTAGTGGGTTCATTTTTTTTCTCTTTTACTTTTGTGTGTGTGGATGTTTTGCCTGAACACCATGTGCATGCAGTACCCAAGGAGACCAGAAGAGGGCATCAGAGCCTCTGGAACTGGAGTTAGAGATGGTTGTAAGCCGCAGTGTGGGTGCTAGGAACTAAACTCAGGTCCTGTGGAAGAGCCATCTCTCCAGCCCCACTTTCTGGCTTGTTTTTATTACATTTTGAGACAGGTTTTGCTATATATTAATGCAAGCTTGCATCAAACTTGTTGTCCTCCTGCCTCAACTTTCTGAGGGCTGAGGTGGCAGGCATAACACCCCACTTACTAAAGTTAATTAATGTTTAATTTGAGTTATAAGACTGTATCCTGTGTCTTCACAGAAAAAAAAATTGTAGGATAACATCAGAGGTTTTGGTCGTGTGGTAATTTTCCTACATTGCTGACATTTAGTGGTATTTTCCAGTCAGGTCTATTCTTGCATCGTGTCAGCCTTGGCTGGTGGAGGGCTGTCCTTTCTCAGTCTCAGAGTCAGATACATGCTGGTATTACACATGCGCATGTGTGGCTGTGTCAGGTTTTTAAAGTTTTCTCTTTTTTTCCTTTCTTTCTTTCTTTCTTTCTTTCTTTCTTTTCTTTTCTTTTCTTTTTTTTTTTTCTACATTAGCAAGGAGAAGAGGGTGTTTGTGTGTTTGTTATGTATGTAGTATTCTCTCTGCATGTGTGCCTGCAGCCAGAAGAGGGCGCCAGATCTCATAGATGGTTGTGAGCCACCATGTGGTTGCTGGGAATTGAACTCAGGATCTCTGGAAAAGCAGCCAGTGCTCTTAACCACTGAGCCATCTCTCCAGCCCTCTTTTCAGTTTTTTAAAACCATATATATATGTATATATGAGTGTTTTGTCTGCACATGTGTGCAGGTGTGTTAGGCTGGAAGAGGATGTCAGATCTCCTGGAACTGTAGTTAGAAATGATTGTGAGCCACCATGTGGGTTCTAGGAATCAGAACCGAGTCCTCCGCAAGAGCTCTCAGCCACTGAGCCATCTTCTCCAGCCTATGTCAACCTTTAGTGTGGGTTCTGGGAATCCAAACCACAGGTGGTCAGGCTTCATCAGGCTCTTTCCCCAGTGAACCATTCCCCAGCCCCAAACAACCTTTTGCACATGAGTGCAGGTTCCTACAGAGACCAGGAGAGAGTGTTGGATTTTGAAGCCAGAGTTCTAGGTACCCAGCTCCACTGTGTTTTTTAAGTAATCACAGTTGCTTCTTCTGTATGTGACATTTAGAGCTATATCACAGTTCTAGTGTGGTTGCCTAGAATGTGTTTTGAGTGGATTTATATACATTCCTGCATTTTAAGTGATTTAAAAGCCCAGGGAGGCCGGGCGATGGTGGCGCACGCCTTTAATCCCAGCACTCGGGAGGCAGAGGCAGGCGGATCTCTGTGAGTTTGAGACCAGCCTGGTCTACAGAGCTAGTTCCAGGACAGGCTCCAAAGCCACAGAGAAACCCTGTCTCGAAAAACCAAAAAAAAAAAAAAAAAAAGCCCACTGAGTGGTTCACTTCCTAGCACCCACCTAGGGGCTCACGGCTGGACCTCTAGGTCCAGGGAATACAACCCCCTCTTCTGGCCTCTGAGGGCACCAGGTGCACTGACACATGAGGCAAACATAATATATGTAAAACAAAAACAAAATGTTTAAAAAAAAATAAATTTAAAAGAGAGAGAGGGTAGTAACTCAGGCTGGGAATGAACTTGCTTAGCAACACAGACCTCAAATTTAGAGCCCAGAACCACGTGACATGTTGTGGTGGTGCAGGCATTTAATCCCCTCATCATTCGTGAGGTGGAGGCAGGAGGATTAAACTGTCAGGGTCATCCTCTGATACATAGCAAGTTTGAGGTAGGCCAGCCTGAGCTACATGAGACCCTTCCTCAAAACATAGCAAAGAAATGACTGAAGCCCTGGGTTCTGCGTTCATTGCCTCTGGCCTCGATTTACCAAGCCAGCTGTGTGTGGCCTGTTTGTGGGGCTCAGTCCTACTACACAGCTAAGAATACATTTGCGCCTAAGCATCAAGAATAGATTCCAGGCACCACTCCAAGTGCTTTATAAATAAAAATTTGTATTTAATTCTCTGCCACTTGAAGTAAGAATGTTTTCTGCCAGCCTCATTTTAAAGAGAGGAAGCTCAGGGGCTGGAGAGCTGACTCAGTGGCTAAGAGCACAGGCCGCTCTTCCAGAGGACCCGGGTTTGTTCCCAGCACCTACGTGGTGGCTCATGACCACTGTCTGTAACTGAAGTTTCCAGAGATTTGGTGCTCTCTGTGGGTATCAGGTACACGCGTGGTGCCTAGACATCTATGAAAGACAATACTCACACACAAAAGATAAAAATATAGAAGTGTTTTTAAAGAGAGAAGGGGGGGGAGTTGAGGCTCAGAGCTGTTGAGCTTTCCACTCGGCCTTAGAGGTGAGATTCTAGCTCAGGCTGGACAGGGGACACTCTGTCACGGTGCTCTTTATAGCTGCAGGAAGTCAGGAAGGGAAGGGGACAGACTGGACCTCATGTCCTAACAGCCATGGAGGGAGCACTTTCCCTCTTCTCATGAGTTTACTTTTCTGTCCCCGATGATGTAAGACGTCTTCTTTCATTTATTATTATTGTTTGGGTGAGTATTTGTTTGCTTTTTGTTTGCTTTTCTTTGTGTAGCCCTGGATGTCCTGGAACTCTCAATGTAGACCAGGCTGGCTGTGAACTCACAGAGATCTCCCTGCCTCTGCTGGGATTATAAGTGTGTGCCACCCCCAATAAGATTTAATTTTGCTGCCCAGCGGTGGTGGTGCATGCTTTTAATCCCAGCATTCAGAAGGGAGGCAGAGACAGGTCTACAGAGTGAGTTCTAGGACAGCCAGAGCTATACAGAGAGACTCTGTCCTGAAAAAAAAAATTTAATTTTTTTTATACCATTTATCAAATGTATTTGGAATGAAGCAATACCTATAATATTTCATGGTTTTAGGAGTCCTCAGTTCTTTTTTATTGACATATAAATTGAGATAAACTAGTCAGAGACGCAGTGTAGAACCAAACCATGGTGTAATTGGACTGACCTGCAGTCGACCCGAGTCGCCCTTAACCACTCACATATTCCTTTTTTGTTTTGAGAGGGCGAGAGGGTCTCACTGTGCAGCTCTGGTTGTCATGTGTAAACCCAGACTGCACGTTCCTTTCCCGGCCCCTATATTAATTACAACACTGTTTCACCAGCTCATGCATATTTCTAGCTAGCTCTTAACATCTTAAATTAATCCATTTCTATTAATCCATGTATCGCCATGAGACTGTGGCTTACCAGTAAAGTTCCAGTGTCCTTGGGCAGCTACATGGCGTCTCTGATTCCGCCTACTCTCTCTATATCTCTGTTCAGATTTTCTACCTGGCTTTACTCTGCCCTGCCATAGGCCAAAGCAGCTTTTTTATTAACCAATGGTAATAAAACATGCACAGCATACAGAGGGGAATCCCACATCGGTCCTGAAACTCACTCTGTAGACCAGTCTGGCCTCTAACTCAGAGATCCGCCTGCCTCTGCCTCTTGAGTGCTGGGATTAGAGGTGTGTGTTCTATACCTGATCTTTTTTCTTTTTCTTTTTTAAAATATGCAATTCATGAACCAGAAAAGTCAGCCTTTGTAATCCACTGAATTTTAAAAAAAACCGTGTTCACAAGACTGTTCACCCATCAACTCCTCTCCTTTTAAAGCATTTGAGCACTCCAGGAAGCAACCCCCACCCCAGTTCTCACGGCCCTCCACAGTGTCCTCTCAGCCCCTGGCAACTGCCATAGGTTTGCCTGTTCTGGCTGCTTTCCCATAAGGTTACCTCCCGTGTTTAGTAGCTGCTGTTGATTTCAGGGTTCTGTGGTGACATCCGCCAGACCTCGTTCCTCTTAATTTCTGGGTAACAGTCCCTTGTGTGGACAGGCCACATTCTAGTTTTCCCCCATCCAAGGTAGACGTTCACATTTTTCCACTTTGGCTGTTTTGTGGATGTGTACTTCTGACCTGTTCTGGGGCCTGAACAGGTGTATGGGATGTGGAAGGGAGCACCTGCCGTGCCTAGCCATCCTGTCCCAGAATGTCTCCCTGCTGAGGCTGAGCAGACAGGCTTATGAGGAACAGGCTTTAGAGCCAGCGGGTAGCGCTTGAACCCTGGCCATGCGGCCTTCAGCCAGTTACTTACCCCACAGTTTCATCCTCTGTGAACATAGAGCAGTTTAACACCTGGGGGCGAGGGGTAACCCTGTCTCAAAAAAAAAAAAAACAGGGAAAAACCCCAGAATTTTAACACCCTTCAGCTTGGGGAATATTCGTTTGTGTACATGTGTCAGAGAGCTTAAATTCACAGCTGTGGACCAGGCGGTAGCTAGGGTAGAGCACTTGTGTAGCATGGTGTAGGTCGACCCGACCCCCTCACACACCAGAGATAACAATAGAACAAACCTGTCCAAAGCAGTGGAGCCTTGCCTGGTCCAGAATGTGAGATGGGATGTCTGCTGCTTCCGTGATAACAGTAGAATCCTATTTAACATTAAAAAAAAATACGTTTTCAGGCCAGCAAAATGGTTTAGCAAGTAAAGGCACTTGCCACCAGTCTGGGTCCCTCATCTGTGGTGGAAGGAAAAAAATGGACTCCTATGCTATCCTCTGACAGGCAGACACATGTGTGCACATGTGCACACACACAGAGAGAGGAACAGATAAATGTAATTTTGTATTGTTTTGGTCTTACTTCTTAGCCTTGGCTGTCCTGAAACACACTCTGTAGAGCAAGCTGGCCTCAAACTCACAGACATCTGCTTGCCTTTGCCTCCCGAGGGCTGGGATTAAAGGTGTGCGCTCCCACACCCAGCAATAAATGTAATTTTTAAAGATGTTAATGTATATTCTCCAATTTAGTATTAATGTGGGAAATAGGTTTCTGTCTTTTTATATAAGTCTTTGGTGTCCGATTTCCTCACAGTTCCTTCAAATTATTTTTGTGTTGGAGCAAGGCCAGACATGGAGACTTATTCTGGGATCGTTTTGGCAATGAGTTTGCTGTCTCAACGTGACTGGAGATGGCTGTGAGCTCACTGTCAGGGAACCGACAGTTCCCAGCTTGTCATGGGGCTCTTTGTGGGCCACTTATCCTTACTGCTTCCGGAAGTCAGGTGCCAGCACTCATTGGTGCCATTTCCCGGGTGGGGAAACTGACTCAAGGTGTGTCCGTCACTCACGACAGCAGAGATGATGGCCTTGTCCACTTTTGTCCTTAGCACCCTCGCTAGGTCAGTGCTTGGGACACACTGGCACCCCATGCGTGTAGGGAGAGAACAAATGAGTTTAAGCTACACATCACTGATATTAGAGTTGCCTGACAGCCTGGGTTTGCTGTGCTGGCTCTCCGAGAACGTTCTGGTTTGTGGTCCCAGCCCCTTATGGGGTGTGTGTAAGTGAGCGCTGAGCTCACGTGACGGCGCTCTGAAGCAGACACATGTGTGATACGGATCATCTTATCCCTGACACCTCTGGTATGTGTTGTCAGTATCAGACACGTGCGCACACACGGCCAGGTCCAGGTTGTTTTCCTTGGGGTGACCTAAGTTGGTTCGAAGGAAGGAAATGCATCAGTTTGCTGAGGACCCTGGTGTGGGCGTCATCTTCTTAGACATCGGTGGTGACTCCCTCTCTTTGCCAGTCTTCCTTCCTTCCTTCCTTCCTTCCTTCCTTCCTTCCTTCCTTCCTTCTTTCTTTTCTTTTCTTTTCTTTTCTTTTTAAAGGTTTATTATTTTTATGTTTGCTTCTGGCTATTCTCAAGTCTTTTTCTCTGGCCTACAGTCAAGTATGAGTGTTTTGCCTGCGTGTGTGTATAAGCACCACTTAGTGCCTGGTGCCTGCAGAGGTCAGAAGGGGGACATCAGATCCCCTGGAACTCACAGACACTTGTCTTTCAAGAATTCTTTAGGGAAGAAAATTTCCCTTGGCAATATTAGAAAAATCTTAAAGTGGAATAAAAGGAGAGAGAGAGAGAGAGAGAGAGAGAGATTGGTGAGTGATGGTGGGGCACAGGCCTGGCTGGGTTCTGGCTGGCATGGCTGGGACTCTGATTCTCCACAGGAAGACAGGGTTTTAGGAGGTCTGCTGCAGCACAGTTATGTGGAGTCTGCATAGAATAGGAGGGGCCAGGGCCGGGAGGAAGTGGCACCGGAGGCGATTCTGAGAAGTTCTTCACTGTAGTGTGTGAGGTCCAGGGGACAGCCGAGGGTCGTGATGCCAATGTGTCTCCATATGATGCTGGCGACGTCTGTGAATTGTGCATAAAATGGAGGAAGAATGGGGGGGGTCAGTGCCAACCAGACAAATAAATAAATAAGCAAATAAATCAGTGGTTCTCAACTTGTGGGTCGCCACCCCTTTAGGGATCAAAGGACCGTTGAAAAGCACAAATATTTATAGGTATGAAGTAGCAACAAAATAATTTTATGAAGCTGGGTGGTGGTGGCTCACACCTTTAATCCCAGCACTTGGGAGGCAGAGGCAGGTGGATCTCTGAGTTCGAGGTCAGCCTGGTCTACAGAGTGAGTTCCAGGACAGGCACCAAAGCTACACAGAGAATCCCTGTCTCAAAAAATTAAAAACAAACATCATCAACAACAATAACCCCCCCTATTTTATGGTTGGGGGTCACCACAACATGAGTAGCTGTATTGAGGGGTCATAGCATTAGGAAGTCTGAGAACCCCTGAAACAAACAAGCTTTAGCTCCTGTGAGAGTGGAACGTGAATGACATAAATACAAGTTAAGGAGGGACGGGTCAGGAAGCTTTGTAGGAAGGTTCCCCATCGCTCAGTTGGCAGTGAGAGACTCCTTGCTGTGCTAAACAGGGACAGATAGGAAGTATTGTGGGGGAAACCGAGTCATGCCTGGGACTTGCTGAAAAATTCCCCATGCAAGCCTGAAGATGGTAAGGATAAATGATGTTAGCCAAACCACGCACACACACATATACACCACACAAACACAGAGACACACACATACAACAGACACACACACGTACACAACACAGAGACACACACATATACACCACACAAACACAGAGACACACACAGACACAACAGACACACACGTATACAACACAGAGACACACACATATACACCACACAAACACAGAGACACACACAGACACAACAGACACACACATACACAATAGAGACACACATACACAACACAGAGAGGTAGACACACTACACAGACACAAACATAACAGACACGCACACACAGACACACCATACAGAGAGACATATATACACAATGCACACAACAGAGAGACATATACACAACACAGAGACAGAGACACACTTCACAGACACAGACACAAACACACAACAGTGACACACATACAGACACATGACACAGACACATACACAATACACAGACACACCATACACCCACATATGTACAACAAAGAGTGACACATACACAACAAACACACAACACACACACATACACGACACAGAGACAGAAACACCATACACACACACACACACACACACACACACACACACACACACACAC
>NC_022016.1:83297676-83319654 GCF_000317375.1 Microtus ochrogaster | reverse complement strand
ACACACACACACACACACACACACACACACACACACACACACACGCCGCAGTTCCATAGAAAGCCCCATTAGCTAAAGCCAAGGTCCTCACCCCAGACTTAACTCCACTTCTTTTCTCTGTTGGTTTTCCCTGAATGTCCCTCCGCACTTCCTGCTGACTGCCTTCATTAGGCTGTCTTCCCTCCCCCCTCTGGTGCTGCAGAATCTTTTACTGGCCACTTGTCCCACCTTGTGTCCACAGCTGGACCCAGCTGCCTCATTAAAATCACAGCTATGGGCTAGATGAACAGGATAACACGTGAGGCCGTTTGCTGGTTGCCTCTGCTGAAGCCCCCTGGGAACCCAGCTTGTGCAAGGGTAAACCCCTTCCCTTCTGTAGCAGCCAGCCAGCTGCTGAGGCTTCAGGTCACTGTAGGCAAAGGACCCAGTAGAGGGGCTTTGAATAAGCCCTGGAGGGTTTCTGAAGCCCCTTGTCAGAGCCCGCAACAGTAGCCAGCTGCAATACTCACAGTCAGTGGGGCTCAATGAGAAAGAGTTACACACATCTGCTGGTCTCATTATAGACCATCACATCAGCCTTTGGAGGGCAGCACAATGTGCTTACAAGTCATACATGTTCCTGTGTTCGTCAGCTGTGTCTTTGAAGGTATTCTTACAGGCTAGCCCCACTGCCCATCACACTGCAGAACAAGGTCATGTTTAAAACTGACATACTAATTCCCAGTCTTCCAGACAGACCTCCCTTCTGTATTCTTTCCCTGGGCAGGAGGAGGCAACATCAGGCTTAGTTTCTCAGCTATACTCTGACCCCATTGACCCTGCCTCTAAAGTTCCTCCCATATCTAGGGCGGTTGCACCTCGAATATACTTGATCTCATCTAAAATACCCCCAGAGGGGCTGGAGAAGATGGCTCAGGTTAAGAGCACTTGGCTGTTCTTGCAGAGGACCTGTATTAAGTTCCTAGTACCCATATGGCTCACAACCTCCTGTAACTCCAGTTCTGGGGTTCCAGCACCCACTCTGGCCTTCACAGGACTGCACATATGTGGCACACATAAACTCGTGCAGGCAAATATGCATGTACATAAAAAGATCAAGCAACAAGACAAGAGTGGCCTCCCAAACATGAACTTGACCATTTCTTGCCATCAGGTCTGGTCCCCAGCATCTGTTGCTGAAGTGATCCAGGTACCATGTTTGCCCAGGCAATCTTGTTTTAGCAGAGCCGAGGGAGGTCCCTTTCAAACCTTCATAATCCTGAAGTCCCATTTGCTGTGGGACAATGGTCTGTACCCTGTCACTTGTATTTTAAATAAATGCTGATTGGCCAGTAGTCAGGCAGGAAGTATGGGCGGGACAATGAGAATTCTGGGAGGAGGGAAGTTACCGTCTGCAGTTATCACCCAGATGAAGACTGGGAACTAGGCAGGACAGAAACTTCAGACAACACCCATTCATCCAAGCAGCTGTTCATTTCCTTCCCTCTTTTTTTTTTAAAAAAATATTTGTTTATTATGTATACAGTGTTCTGTCTGTATGCCTGCAGGCCAGAAGAGGGCGCCAGACCTCATTACAGATGGTTGTGAGCCACCATGTGGTTGCTGGGAATTGAACTCAGGACCTTTGGAAGAGCAGGCAATGCTCTTAACCACTGAGCCATCTCTCCAGCCCCTTCTTCCCTCTTGATAGAAATTCTTGCATCACTCTGAGAGGATGGCATAGCAATGCTTCTGAGCCTTCTGTGGAGGCTGAGGCAGGAGGATAGCTTGAGCCCAGGTGTTCAAGACCAGCTTGAGCAACAGAGCAAAGCCCTGCCTCCATTTTTTTCCCATTGCTTGAGTATAGGGTGTCCTCGGCCTGTTATTTGAATGTTGCCTCAGTGGCAGCAATCAGCATTTCGTGCCAGGGTCCTGTCTGTATTGACTGCAGGCCTAGGGGCCTTGCCGGGAACACAGGCTCACATGATACGGAGCTGCCTGCCGCATTTGCCCTGTGCTCTGCAGCAAAGTGAACTCCAGTCAGAAATTGGAGCATTTCCACTGAATCAAAGATTGGCAGTTGGGATCATCTCACAACATGTTTTTTAGTGCTGGAGAGAGGGCTCATCGGTTAAGAGCGCACACAATTCCCAGGACCTATTTTGGGTGACTCACAGTCACTGGTAACACCAGCTCCCCTGGGATCTGATGGCTCTGGCTCCCAGGGCACCATTACTCATCTGCATATAAACATAAGTAAAAGTAGTGAAGATAGAGCTTTATAAAATAATACTAATAACCAAAGCATTTTCATACTCCGGTTTATTAGCCCGTCCTAGGATGCTGGTTGGTATCACTGCCACCTAGGTTCTAACTCAGGGTGTGTCTCTGTAATAGGGATCAATAAAGTTTTCCTTGAAGACCTCCACAGGGAATATTTAGGTTCTGTAGTCCATAGGGCCTATGGCAATGGTGTAAATCGACAGTGAACTTAGCCATCACAGTACGCAAATGAGAGCATGTCTGTGGTCCAGGCAAACATTGATGAAGAGAGATGTGTGAATTTTAGTGTAATTTTCTAATGCTCTGAAATACTATTTAAAATGGTAACAGTCCGCTAGGTGTGGTGGGATGCTGCTATAATCCAAGTACCCAGGAGCCTAAAGCAGGAGGATCGTGGGCTGGCCTGGGCTACAGAGTAAATTTCAGGCTAGCCTGGGGCTCATAGTAAGATCCTATCTCAGCTTGATGAAGTACTTTCAAAAAGATAAAATCATTCTTTTAGAATATGGGCCTTTCAAAAAGAGGGGCAACCTGAATCTGGCCCTGATTCCATGGTCTGCAGAGTCTGGCCCCATAGCACCCCGGCCTTGTAGCCATGAAGGAGACCCTGCTATGGTGGTGGTCTGGGCTGCGTTCTCTATGCAGTGTTGTGAGCCCTGGGTGGCATGTGTGGCTAAGAAACTGAAGATTTAGTGTTGATTCATTTAAATGGATTTTAGTTTAAATTTGACATTCCCCGTGGCCAGCCTCTACCATGTTGGGCAGCCCTCATGATAGAGGAGGTGACATGGATGGACAGCTTCCTGCTGCACGTTCACTGGCAGGAAACGGCCTGAAGTTGCCATGTGGCTTTAGTGGCCGCAGATGTGTGCTGAGTGTTTGCTGTGCCAAGCAAGGTTTTAAGCACCTTACATGTTTCAGCTCCCTAGATTCTTACTGTCAGTCAAGAAAACGGATAAGCCACAGTCTCATATGTCAGTTGAGACAAGTGAGCGTTAGGTTATAAGGTTATGTGAAATTCAAGGCACAAAAAACACGATCCGCCAGACAGTGGTGGTGGCGCACGTTTTAATCCCAGTACTCAAGAGGCAGAGGCAGGTGGATCTCTGTGAGTTCGAGACCAGCCTGGTCTACAGAGCAAGTTCCAGGACAGGCTCCAAAGCTACAGAGAAACCCTGCCTCGAAAAACCAAAAGAAGGTGACTTTCTGTAATGCTACAGTCCCAGAAGTGGCATCTTTTCTGTGGTGGGCACGGGGTGACGTCCAGTCACCAGGGTGGTCATCCCTGCATGGTTGTGACCTAGCATCTGTTCATCTGTCTCTCCGGTCACACACTTTAGACACAGCTGTCAGTGGGGCGAAGGGTTAACCCCTTCAGCTCCAGACTTTTGTTCTGTAAATCTCATGTTGAGTTGAATGTTTCTAGAATCTTTTTTTTTTTTTTTTTTTTTTTCGGTTTTTCGAGACAGGGTTTCTCTGTGGCTTTGGAGCCTGTCCTGGCACTAGCTCTGTAAGACCAGGCTGGTCTCGAACTCACAGAGATCCACCTGCCTCTGCCTCCCGAGTGCTGGGATTAAAGGCGTGCGCCACCATCGCCCGGCTGTTTCTAGAATCTTATTTGGAGAAGTTGGTTTAAAAATAAGAATATAGAACAGATGTAGTGGTGCACGCCTTTAATCCCAGCACTCAGGAGGCAAAGGCAGGCGGATCTGTGAGTTTGAGGCCAGCCTGGTCTACAGAGTGAGACAATGTCTCCAAACAAATGAAAATACTTAGGTTTACTTATTGTCATCAGAAGAAAAGTCCTATGACACGTGGGGTGCCGGGAAACCCTAGCAGCATTCCACCCCAGAGTGAGTTCAGGTGCAGTTACTTAATAGCTTAGGTAAGCAGGGTTCAAAGTGGTGTGGGTGTGAGGACCGGGTGTTTCCTCCTTAACAGCTCTGGTAGCTGTCTACCGAGCGTGTGTTAGTGACGTAACAGTTGTGCAGTTGTCTACTGAGTGTGTTAGTGACGTAACAGGTGTACAGCTGTCTTCCGAGCGTGTGTTAGTGATGTAACAGGTGTGCAGCTGTCTACTGAGTGTGTTAGTGATGTAACAGGTGTGCAGCTGTCTACTGAGTGTGTTAGTGATGTAACAGGTGTGCAGCTGTCTACTGAGTGTGTTAGTGACATAACAGGTGTGCAGCTGTCTACTGAGTGTGTTGGCGACATGTCCAGTTCTTGTAAGAAATGTGTTGCACCTTTGACGATATCCTTGTTGTTCCGTCTTCATCCTTTCTTGAATTACTGACATGGGTTTATCTTTTCTCCCTTTAGAGAGTTTTGAGGTGACAGTCACCAAAGAAGGTGATGAAGGGTTCTTTGTCTCCCTCTCATGAATATTAACCCACTAACTTGTTATAAAATTGGGAATCAGCCATTAAACGGAGCAACTGCCATGCCGTCCCCTTATTTATTCTCCTAGTTTTGTTTCATTTTTTTAAGTGTATTTATGGAAATTGTATGTAACCAGACCCTTGGTTAGAAATATCTAGAACTCAGACATCCATTTGAACTGCGTGGACAGGACTTGCTTGGGACAGTTTTCTAGTCACTGAACCCGTGGAAGTGTGCAGGCTTCTTTTCACGAGAAATGGCTTTGCAGCTTCATATTGCATCAGAGCGTTAACTTTGTCCTCCCACGGGCGTGCGTGGAACCCCGGAGCTTTCCAACCCAGAGAGTTTAGCCGTAGTGATGTTGCCGGCTGGTGTTCCTCTCAGGGGAAGCCAGAACTGGGGAATCCTAGCGGATCCCTCCCTGTGGCAGTGGATGTCAGCTGTTGAAATGGATGCCTGAAAACTTGGTATTTCTACCCCTCTTCTTTAGCAGTTTGTTTTGATTCCCTAATTTAGCCAGGCTCATTGCACAGGAAGACTTGATCTTTTTTTTTCCTCGACAGAATTTCTGTAATTACGATGCTGGTCCCACATGTCACACTTCTTCTCTCAACGCTTAACTGTCCATTTTATCCTCTCTCTGGTGCAAACCCAAAGAACCGCCCAGTGCTCAGACCGCCTGGGAGCCTGGTGTGCTCAGGCCTTGGCTGTTGCTTATGACGTCCTTGACCCTCGAGCCCTGGAAGTGCTCCTGTGGAATGCCTGTCTACGCTCTCTCTCTTGTATCCCTGCATGAATGGATGCAAAGTAAACCAGTTGCTTGGAAAGCCAGAATCCGCTTCTACTAAAGTCCCAGAACTCACCCGTGTTAAAGCACAGTGCCCCCCTCCCCTGCTTTGTCCACAGACCCTACAACCCCCCTGGCTGCTAAGTTGTTGTCTATTTTCTTTGGGGGCGGGGGCAGCGCGCAGAAGGTTCATGGGGCAAGGCACACTAATCTGCTCTGCTTTACTCCCCAGGTGAGATTTGTGGCTTTAAAATTCACGGGCAGAATGTCCCCTTTGATGCCGTGGTGGTGGATAAGTCCACGGGGGAGGGACTAATCCGCTCTAAGGAGAAATTGGACTGTGAGCTGCAAAAAGACTACACGTTCACCATCCAGGCCTACGACTGCGGAAAGGGACCTGACGGCACTGGCGTGAAGAAATCTCACAAGTAAGTCGAGAGCCAGGAGAGCCGCCCAGTAGTGCGCGTGCGTGGGGAGCAGCAGCGGAACTTGGTCCCCAGTGCTCCGAGGAGTGAGATGGAGCAGGAAGAGTTCCGCAGGGTCACAGACGGGTTGGAAAGGTCTTTAAGGGTGGACTCCAGCCTGGGTGTCCTCTTTTGTGTCTAGCTTCTAGGAAGAGCCTGATGGGTAACAGGTTTTCAAAAAGAAATTTCAAAAATGCCACCGAGTATTCTTGGTAAAGAAACTAAAGCCTTACCGGAACAGTGAGTGACATGTGCCTGCTACTGAGGCACTCGGAAGGCTGAGGGAGGAGGATCACAAAGGCAAGGACTGCCTGGGTAACATAGTAAGACTTTGTCTCTGGAGGGGGCTGGGAGCAGGGACAGAGACAGACAGACAGACAGACACACATACTCACACTCACACACAGCCCCATATTGAACTTTTTCCTGAGGAAAATGATTTTATCATTTTTTGGGGGGTTTTTTCGAGACAGGGTTCTCTGTGTAGCCCTGGCTATCCTGAACTCACTTGGTAGACCAAGCTGGCCTCGAACTCAGAGAGATCCACCTGCCTTTGTCTCTGAGTCCTGGGATTAAAGGCGTGCACCACCACTGCCTGGCTGATTTTGTTATTCTTATCTTTTCTTGTAAACTCTAAACGCTTAAGCTAGCTAACTTGTGGAGGAAGTTGACATGACCGGAGGTCACCATAACAGAGAGGGCTCTAGAAGAATGGGCATAGAAGTCTAGACTTTTATCCCTTCAACACCAGGCCAATTGAATGTTGCTCAGCCTTAGTTCCTCGGTACATTGCTAAGGAAAAGGGATGTGTGGGCAGCATGGGCGCCACATGGATGAGCCTGGATCGGGATGCTCTGAAAACAGGGTATGATAAACTAGTGGAAAACTTCTCATTTTTACACAACGTGACATCCCTTTGTTCATTTGAGAAGATTGTGTTTGTGCTGAGGATGAAGCCTGGGCCTTGTGTATGTCAGATAAATACTTTGCAACGGGCCTATATTTCCAAAAGTTTATATTTTGACCAAAAAACCTGATCAGTAGGTAGCCCTTGAAGTCTATATAAGTGTCATTATTTGGAGACTGGCTCACTGGTACCCAGCTATGAACTTGGAAAGTGGCAGCTAGGAGTGCTCCTCCTGTGCGTCTTCATTTGTAGAACCAGGACTGGAAGGTGTCCTCGTGGTGACCTCTTCCTGCTCTGTGACAGTAGGACAGAACTTGTTTCTACGTGTGTGTGTGTGTGTGTGTGTGTGTGTGTGTGTGAGAGAGAGAGAGAGAGAGAGAGAGAGAAAGAGAGAGAGAGCGAGAGAGGCAGGCAGGCAGACAGACAGACTGCATGCGTGTGTGTTCACAGATGTGTATGCCTGCGTGTGGATGTCCTGGGATCCACTTGATGTACACATGCAGGTCTCTCCCATCTCAGGGAGTCTGGCTAGCCAGCTTGCCCTGCGTTCCTGTCTAGCCTCCCAGAGGAACCACCACACCGGCCTCACATTTCCGTGGGTGCCCGGGCTCAGCACTCAGACTCGTGTGGCAAGTGCTTCATCCACTGAGCCATCTCTCTACCTCATTTGTTTTAACTCACACAGTGAGACCATTTCTCTATTTCTAACCCCTCTTCCTTTGGCTGTAAGTCTTTAAAATTCTGTGATAATGTGTCTCGACATTATGCCCAGAGACTAAGTAGTGCTTGGATCCCTCTCCCTTCCTCACGTCCTGCCCCACTTTAGAGGAAAATTCAGTCTCCTCTGCTGCACCATGGATTTCCTAAGCCTATTGCCTCAATTTTAGGAGACAGAAAAATCAGCCCAAGTCCCAATTTTAACTTCCCCTTGACTCTGTGCCAAATAAAAGAAATTGAATTTGGTTACATTTTGGCTTCACCGTAGGAAGCTCATGAAGCAGCATCAGGAAAGAAGAATGTAGAAATCAGAATTGTTGCCTTTTGGGTAAAAGACAGAACAGAGCCCCACACCAGCTTTCTCCCCCTTGTCTAGGGCAACCGTCCACATCCAGGTGAACGACGTGAACGAGTACGCGCCTGTGTTCAAGGAGAAGTCCTACAAGGCGGCCGTGGTGGAGGGGAAGCAGCAGAGCAATGTCCTCAGGGTGGAGGCTGTGGATGCAGACTGCTCCCCGCAGTTCAGCCAGATCTGCAGCTATGAGATCCTCACCCCAGATGTGCCGTTCACCGTGGACAAAGACGGTAAGAACAGGGGAGCCTGGTAAGTCGGTGACGGCGGGTGGTGACCTGGGCTTCCCAGTGCCAGCCGAGCATCAGTGAGCTTGCAGGCTGCCCGGAGCCCTGCCTTGTGCCTGTGACTCATGTTTGACTTAACTCTGGAAGTTTGGGCTCTTTGGGACTCTCTTTCCCCTTTCCTACCCAAATCAAGTGACGGCCTCGTTTGACATGAACCTTCTCACTTTCACCCGTGTGCACCTGAGTGTGTGGTCCCTTTAGGTACTTATTTTTTGTTCTCCATTTGATTGGAATCTTTTACACCCCCTCCCCATCACCCCCCACTTTTGGCAGTGCTGGGGATCCAGTCCAGGCTTTGTACATGTTAAGCAAATGTTCTCCCACTGGGCTACACTTCCGGCCCCTTCTGCCCCATCTTTAAGGTGAGCACTGATTGATTCATTCTTTAAGGAATCATTTTTGGTTCTGTGTCTCTGTGTGGGTGTGTGCACATGAAAGCAGTTGCACACAGGAACCAGAGGTTTTGGATCCCCTGGAGCTGGAGTCACAGGCGCTTGTGAGCCCCTTGCTGTGGGTTCTGGGGGTGGAACTCTGATCCCCTGGAAGAGCAGTGTGTGCTCCGAACTGCTGAGCTGTCTCTCGCACTCCTTTGTTTATTTCTGAGCCAGGCTCTTCCCGTGCAGCCTCAGCTAGCCTCATGCCTCTTGTCCTCCTGCCTTGGCCTTCTGATTGCGGGGATTATAGCTAAGATGAGGATTAGCACTGCTTCTGCCAGAACCTTTCTCCTGAGGGGCTGACAGAGGCAATGTGAGAGCTCGACCTCTTTCTACTGGGACTGCTTCTTTGTTGTTGTTCTGAGAGACAGGGTTTCTCTGTGTAGCCCTGGCTGTCCTGGAACTAACTCTATAGACCAGGCTGGCTTCGAACTCAAGAGATTGCCCCTGTCCCTGCCTTCCTAGTGCTAGGATTAAAGGCGTGCACCACCCCTGCCCAGCCACGGTAAGACATTGTAAATTAGTGCACACTGCAGTCTTTGATGGAATTGTGGTTGTGTGAAACTTTGTAGGGTCTGGAGAGATGGCCGTGTGGTTACAGCACTGGCTGCTCCTGCAGAGGGCCCTTGTTCAGTTCTCAGCACTCACATCAGGCTGCTTACAACTGCCTATAACTCTAGGTCCAAGGGCTCCAACACCCTCTTCTGGCATCTAAGGGAACCAGGCATGCAAGTGGTTTACATACATACTACATACAGGTACTCACACATATACACAAAATAAAAGCGAATCTTAAAAAAAAAAAGACATTTTCACTCACATTTGAACAAAAGGATACCTCTTCCTAAGCAAGAGGACAAAGGGGGGGATTTTCTTCCCTCTCCCTCTTTTACTCCCTCCCTCCCTCCCTCCCTCTTTTCCTCCCTCCTTCCTTCCCTCCCTCCCTTCCTCCCTTCCCTTTGGTGCTAGGGTAGCATCTGAGGTCGCACCTCCCTGGTGGTAACTATGGGTCCCACAGAGTCATACCCCAGCCGAACCTCAGCTAATTTTGATTTGTTTGTTTGTTGAGGGAAGAGAGAATTTCTTGCAGTCCAGGTTAGCTTTGAACTTGGCATGTAGCTCAGGACAGCCCTGAACTTTTAATCCTCCTGCCTCCACCTCCCACGTGCTGGGCTTACAGGTGTGTGCCCTACTCTTGGTAAGGAGTGCTGGGCATTAGAGCAGAATTGTGTTCCCAGCCCTCAACTTTGTTTTCTTTAACAAAATTAATCTTTCAGCATAAGTATTTAATGAAGCTTGACCTCATTGTTAGCATTTAAGGTATTTAAACTATTTGCCCTTTTTTATTCTTACATGCAAAGTACTAAATGTTGATATAAAATCAGGGCAGGCAAGGTGGCTCAGGGAAAAAGCACTTATCACATAGCCTGAGGACCTGACTTCAGTCCCCAGAGCCATGGTAGGAGGAGAGAACTCACTCCTGAAAGATGTCCTTTGACCTCCGCACATGTGAGGAGGTATACACATGGCATACACATACGCCCAATTAAAATGTTTCTAAAAAGCTGGCCGTGGTGGCGCATGCCCTTAATCCCAGCACTGGGGAGGCAGAGGTAGACAGATCTCTCTGAATTCCAGGCTAGCCTGGCCTACATGTGAGTCCCAGGACAGCCAAGGTTACATAGTAAGACCATGTCTCAAAAAAAAAAAAATTAAAAAATTTTTAAAACCAGCATAGAAACTGCAGGGGTGGGGGCGGAGTACTCACTACACAGGAGGACTGACTGTGTGCTCACACTGCGCTCGGACACTGGAGCATGATCTTGGCGAGTTCTGCGGTCAAGGGGGGATGGAAGAGTGTGTGACCTCGGGACTGAGTTTATTTCAGGTCTTGTCAGTCTTGCACAGCACAAGTAAAAATGGTTCTCATCGCCTCTTTCCTTCTCCGCCAGGCTACATTAAAAACACAGAGAAGCTGAACTATGGCAAAGAGCACCAGTATAAACTCACGGTCACGGCCTACGACTGTGGGAAGAAGAGAGCCACGGAAGACGTTCTGGTGAAGATCAGCGTTAAGCCCACCTGCAGCCCCGGGTGGCAGGGTGAGCTCCAATCTCTCTGCTTCCGCACCCATTCTGAAAATGTACGTGCCGTAGAAACACATAAACGTGAGCTTTCTTTTTTCTCTCCCGCACCCATCCGTGGACCAACGCAGGCTGGAGCAACAGGATTGAATACGAGCCCGGCACGGGGGCATTGGCTGTCTTCCCAAGCATCCACTTGGAGACCTGTGACGAGCCTGTCGCCTCAGTGCAGGTCACAGTGGAGCTGGAGACCAGCCACATCGGGAAAGGCTGTGACCGAGACACCTACTCTGAGAAGTCCCTTCACCGGCTCTGTGGTAAGGAGGTCTGGTGTCTGGAGCCCTCAGTCTTCAGGGAAGACAGGACCCCGTCAGACCCTAGCCTGTGTCTGGGCTGTTAAATGATAAGCAGAACAGACACGATGTTGTGAGGTGGCCTTTGCTGCCTTGCTGGCTGCTTTTCATTCGGACAGGCTCTCGGGGAAAGCACAAACCCTGTAGACTCTGTCCAGAGTGCTACATGTGTGTGCACTGAAGAGCTCATAATTTGAAGAATTTAACCCATTGAGAATCATCCAAGTGCAGATGATGGAAGAATAAGGAGCCGGGCTTCGGAATGTGCTCTGGAGTTCAATTATTCAGAGGTTGATCAAGGCAGGGGATCGTTTGAACCTAGGAGTTCTGGTCCAGCATGGGAAATAGAGGGCACACTGTTTCAGAAAAGCCCATGCTTTTCCTAATGCATGAGGCTCTGAGTTCGCTCCCCAGCACCAGGAAGAAAGAGTAGAAACCTTAACCTGACAGCTGTAAAATCTTTTCTCTACTCTTTTTTTAAAATTACTTTTATTTATTTTATATATGTGGGTGAGTGTGTGCCACAGTGGTCTGCGGAAGTCAGAGGGTAGGTAGTGAGGTAGTCGCTTTTCTCCCCGCCACGTGGTTCCAGGTTTGGTGGCAGGTGCCTTTGCCAGTGCTGAGCTGTCTTACTGCCTCCCTCTCCCTGCTCTGACTCAGTCATTCCGGTTCTAGATGTTTATCTAAGAGCAGAATCACCGCACATATACATGCTCGTTGAGGACAGGTGTGTAACGAAGGAGTTTGGGGTAACAGTCAGTGTCCACCAGTGGGAGGACTAATAAAAACGCTACGCAGCCGCTCTGAGATGTTGCTACAGAGTGAGGAGAATGTGTGGCATTGCAGACTCAGCAGGCCTCCAGTTAAGTAAGAAGCACTTTGTGAGCGGGCGAGGACTCAGTGTTAAGAACACTGGCTGTTCGGGGTGTGGGTCCCAGCACCCACATGGCAGCTCACAACGGTCTGTAACTCCAGTCCCAGGAGCTTTGGTGTCCTCTTCTGATCTCCTTGGACATAAGGCATGCAAGAGGTGTATAGACATACATGCAGAAGAAACACTTGTACACATAAAATCAAAATAAACAAACAACCTTCTGGGCTAGAGAGAGCTCAGTGGGTAAGGCACTTGCTGTGCAGTGTGAGGATCGGGTGTAGATCCCCAGAACCCACTCAACCCAGAGAGGTAGAGTGGCCCACCCAGTCATGTTGGTAGCTCTGGGTTTGATTGAGAGACCTGCCTCACTGAATAAGGTAAAGGTAACTGAGGGTGATTCTTTCACATGTGTGCACACCTGTACACGATTGCCCAAACACATGCAGACATACATGCACACAAAGGCACATACCACTAACATGAAAATGAAGAAGAAACTTTTATATATTCATTTAAAAAGGACTAGAAGTATTTATACACAAAATGGTGTTTATTTGGGTGGGAACATAAAAAGTTACATTGTTATTGTGTTTGTTTTGAGGCAGGGTCTTTCCCATAACTCTGGCTAGCCTGAAACTCAATATGGGAATAGGCTAACTTTGAACTCACAAAGGTCTGCCTCTGCTGGTGCTGGGATTAGAGGCGTGTGCACCATGCCTAACTGTGTTTTGTCTTCTTCATCCTTCATCCTTAAAACAAAAAGCCACAGACTGTGTTTGTATCTGTGGGTTTTTTTTTGTTGTTGTTGTTTTTGTTTTGTCTTATTCTGTAGCCCAGGCAGGCTTTGAATTTGGCAGTCCTCCTGCCTCTGCCTCCCTTGTGCTGGGATTACCAATGTGTGTATTACATTCTTGTTAAGAAAAAAAAAATTCCTTATTTTTTAGGGAAGGCAAAATCAAACCAGCAGCCATTCTAAGGGTGAGAGACACCCTGAGCCACTCTCAAGTGCTCTCTTCTCCATGGAACTGACTCTCATGTCTCTTTGGTTTCAGGGGCTGCAGCTGGCACCTCAGAGCTGCTCCCTTCCCCGAGCAGCTCCTTGAACTGGACTGCTGGCCTTCCCACCGACAACGGCCATGACAGTGACCAGGTCTTTGAGTTCAATGGCACTCAGGCAGTGAGAATCCCGGATGGCGTTGTGTCCCTTGACCCCAAAGAGCCCTTTACGATTTCTGTGTGGATGCGGCATGGACCTTTCGGCCGGAAGAAGGAGACAATTCTCTGCAGTTCAGACAAAACAGGTTGGTTGCATCCCTGCGCCGGCTGGTATTCTTCCGCGCCCCCTCACAGGGACTAGTTCCTCCACAGATAAGGCTCTCTATTTTATGCTGGGGACACTTTGTCCTTAGAGACACAGCACCAGCCTGGGGGGTTTATCCTGAGTTCTCAGTAAAACCCTGTGTGTGTGTTCCTATTCCCTGTCTTGGCTCAGCTAGAGGTTCATTTATGCAGATAAAACATGTCTTTAAGGCCGGGTGGTGGTGGCGCACGCCTTTAATCCCAGCACTTGGGAGGCAGAGACAGGCGGATCTCTGTGAGTTCGAGGCCAGCCTGGTTTACAAGAGCTAGTTCCAGGACAGGCTCCAAAGCCACAGAGAAACCCTGTCTTGAAAAAAAAAAAAAACCAAAAACCATGTCTTTAAATCTACTCAAGAAACTGTCCTGGGGGCTGAGAGATGGCTCAGAGGTTAAGAGCACTGCCTGTTCTTCCAAAGGTCCTGAGTTCGATTCCCAGCAACCACATGGTGGCTAACAACCATCTGTCTTAAGATCTGGTGCCCTCTTCTGGCCTGCAGGCATACACACAGACAGAATATTGTATACTTAATAAATAAATAAATACATATTTTTTTAAAAAAAGAAACTGTCCTTACTCCCCCTGGGACCTGGAGGTGGCAGTTCACCTATAGACGCTGTCTTTGCAGACATGAACCGACACCATTACTCGCTGTATGTCCACGGGTGCAGACTGATTTTCCTCCTCCGTCAGGACCCATCGGAGGAGAAGAAATACAGGCCTGCAGAGTTCCACTGGAAGTTGAACCAGGTGAGTAAATAGAAACCTTGCCAGGTGTCAACCTCTCGGGATGTGACCGTCTGCAGGACATCATGGTTTGTGTATCTGTGGGTCACAGGACAGCAGATCAGATCCCCTTAACTCCTTCCTGCCAAAGCCCACCTTTTCCCGTGTGTGCATTTTACGGCAAAATAATAGCGTAAATATTATCTTCTTTGTAGACCAGGAAGATGACTCCCTAGGTAAAGGACTTGCCACCAGGCCTGACCACCTGATTTTGGTCCCCAGAACGCATGTACACGATGGAGGGAGAGGACCGCCTCCCACAAGTCACCTCCTGATGTGCACACGTCATGGCATGTGTACATGCACATACTCATTTCCAGAGTTAAATGTGAAAAAGAATATGTGATTTAAGCTGACAATACAGTTATGTTGTATTGAGTGCGGGAATGGCACTGAAACACTCCTGTTTAACTTCCTGGTCACTGTGTGAGCAGGCGCCACCGTGTGGTTGTATGTGGTTCTGGGGATTGCTGCCCCTGCCAGGGCCCTCTGTGTGGCCCTTCCCTCAGCCTGCCTGTCCGTGGGGATGAGCAGTTGACAGAGAACATGCACTCACTGTCGTGCGCCCTTTTCTGTGACCGATGATTATTGTCTTGACTCGGGAGCAGAGGCAGTGCCATCGAGTCCCAGTCTAGTTCTAGAACAGTCTGGGCTACATAGTGAAACCCTGCCACAAAGAGGGGGGTAGGGGATGGAATAGCTAGTTGATAGCCTGACCCAGTATTTAGGAGGTAAGTGTCCAGCTTGCTGCTAGGGAGACTTGTGGATGCCGCTAAGGGTAGAGAATTGCTCAGCCCTTGTTAGCGTCCCTGGCCTGTGGCGATTTGAAATGCCCTAGTGATGATGAAGTTGACCTATCCCTTTCTGGTGGGATGTGTGTGCTAAACACTTTCCTGCTAGATTTTTAAATCCTTTTCTTTCAGGAAGTCGTTCCTGACACGTGACCCATTTCCCACATCCTGCTGCTGCTCAGGGTTGCGTCTTCGGCCGCACAGCTGGCTGACATGTCACGCTTTCTTTGCCTTGGCTAGGTCTGTGATGAGGACTGGCACCACTTTGTCCTTAACGTGGAATTCCCAAGCGTGACTCTCTATGTGGACGGTGTGTCTCACGAGCCTTTCTCTGTCACAGAGGACTACCCACTTCATCCAACCGGGATAGAGACTCAGCTCGTGGTCGGAGCTTGCTGGCAAGGTAACAGTTGCTGGCCTCCCATCCCCCGGCCCTGGGAACTAACACCTCCTTGCTGTGTTGTGACTGTGTCGGGGTCAGATTCTTAGTAGCTCTCCTCTTTACCCACGTGTCCTTGTGTCTGTGTGCAGCCTTTTAGAGGACACGACTGATGTCATGGGTGGTTGATGTCACGGTTCTTGAACCTGAATGATAGACGGGGAAGGCATGATCAGGGAACTAGCCTATAAATCAATCTGATCATTAATTATTGATGTCTGTGAAGTGACGCAGAAATGTGGAGGATACAGAAGAGTCTGCGCTGTAGGCTTCTATAGTGCTTAGCCCTTGGTAGCTCAGCAGGAACCTGGTTGAGTGAGGGAGCATTTGGAGAGGCCTGGTTGCAAACCGCTGCCTTGAACAATATGTATGTGCAGAATCTCAGGCAGCCAGTTAAGTTGAAATAGTGGCCAGCACACTGAAGACTCCAAACTTGTGCAGTGATAACCCATGATGCCCTGTTAATGGGCGAGACAAAGCCTTAATGGCAGGGCCAGAAAAGAGCGGAATTTGAAAGGGCGTTGGGGACAGTATGCTGTGCAGTGGTGAGAAGAGACCCATGATTCTGCTGGTGACAGGGTCACAGTCACTGCCCACTGCTGTGGTTGTAGCCTATATTTATAGCCAAAGGAAACAAGTTAGCTGTCCAAGTTCATGGAGCGTCAGTGTGCCCTCTTGTGACCCTTGGACCCCACATCATTTCAGGGTACTGCACCATCACTGAGTGCTAGATGACCAGACCTAAGACAGATTTTTCTCCCCGTGGGAAGATAGAACTTTGACTTTGGTTAGAAAGGTATAAGTGGGGCTGGAGAGATGGCTCAGAGGTTAAGAGCACTGACTGCTCTTCCAGAGGACCTGAGTTCAATTCCCAGTGCCCACATGGTGGCTCACAGCCATCTGTAATGAGATCTGGTGCCTGCCCTCTTCTGGCCAGCAAGCATACAGACAGACAGAACACTGTGTACATAATAAATAAATCTAAAAAAAAAAAAAAAAAGGTATAAGTGCATCTAATTCCCAAATTTGTTTATTTTAGGAGAACTTGAATTTCTTAAGTTTCTCTGTAAATTCTTTCAGACACAGAGGAATAAGCTAGCATGTTGAGGTGACCCTCTTCAGTAGCCCCCGGGGTTACTGCTGCTTTACACACGTGCCTGGGAGAAAATGGGGTGCGAAGCCAAAGGCTGGGTTACAAGGTTTAAGTTGGTTTAAGTTTAAATTCAAATGTGGTGTAAGAATCAAAACACAAGCACAAGCCGGAACGAAACTTTCTATTCTGGTGGTTTCATTGTTTTGGTTAAATGGGCCGCCCTGCACTGTCTGGCCTTCTCTGGTCACGGTGGCGCTGCTGTGAAGTAGCAAATGATTTTCATCTTTTCTTTCTTTTGACTTCAACTGTCACAGCTTTTCCAACCTGACAGCCATTTCTGTACCAAACCAACACACATTTTTTTCTTTCATCTAATTTTTAACATTTTATGTATCATGGATGTTTTGATCTAAATGTATGCCTGTGCACCAGGTACGTGCCTGGTGCCTGTGGAAGCCAGAAGAGGTCCAGGTCCCCTCGAATCAGTGCAGCAGGTGGTTGTGAGCCACTGTGGGGGTGCTGGGAATTGAACTCAGGACCTCTGGAAGAGCAGCCAGTGCCCTTAACCACTGAACCGTACTTTAGCCCCTACCAACACAAGTTGTTTAAAATTCAGTTCACACGCAGGAAGGTGCCCTCTGCCTTTCAGTGAACGTGGAAGCCCACTCCCTGCGAACACAATATGGGAAGGGTGGGCCATAGGCGGCAGCAGCGTCACCTCTAACTGTCATAGAGAGATCACAGTGGGTGGCCATGAAGGAGCAAAATGGCTTCACAGGTCTGGCGTCACCCCAAGACTCATCTCCACACTTGGTGCATGGGAGGATACCTAGGCAGACTGTAGTGGCCATTGTGGAGGCATTTCCTCCACAGTGCAGTACAGAATGTGTTGGTTCTGGGGCTGGAGAGATGGTTCAGTGGTTAAGAGCACTGGTTGTCCTTCCAAAGGTCCTGAGTTCAATTCCCAGCAACCACGAGGTGGCTCATAGCCATCTATAATGAGATCTGGCGCCCTCTTCTGGCCTGCAGGCACCCATGCAGGCAAAACACTGTATACATAGTAAATAAGTAAATCTTTTTTTTTTTTTTTTTTTTAAGAGTGTGTGGGTTCTGTGCCCAGCCATAGGTGTGTGTCCACCAGCAGGGCTTTAGGGTTTGTGCCCTGATCAGCAGCTGTAGAGACTGTGGCGGGTGAGTGCCCAGGCCTGCTGCAGGTCGTCTATCTGGGTGAGACCCTTAGCCAGCCTCCCTCGTACTGTCCTCTTTTCTCTGTCATCTAAAATCCAGAAAGTACAGACACACGTGTTCTTATGTGCTACACTCTTGACCCTGGTGCGAGCCCTCCCGTTTTGTCCGTGTGTTCCGCTTCCCTGTGTGGAGGGAAGAAGCTAATGGTTCAGGAGCCAGCGCCACTGCCGGCCAGACCTCCTGGGAACGCGTTGTTTGTTCTACGCAGATAGTGAATTTGGTGTGCCTGCTTTTTTGCCTTAACTTGAATCTGGTTTGTGTTCTGGCGAAGAGAAGAGGCGATGGTGTATAACATGAAGCGTTGGAGGGGTCGCTTCTGGGGAAATGTCATCCAGGTGAAATACGTCCCGGATGTCAAGAGGGACTTTGTTTTCTGGGGCTCGTGTTTGGCGGCTGGCGCCTGAGGTCGTGTGAAGGCCTAACCTCTCGTCTTGTCTGCTGTCTCTGTCTTGCCTTTGCAGAGTATGCAGGAGTCGGGAGCGGCAATGAGACTGAGCCTGTGGCTGTGGCCTCCGCAGGTTGCTGGAACCCTACCCCCCCCCCCCCCCCGTTCACTGTAGTCTTTCCTTTAAAGATGGGACATTGGTTCATTTCACCTGTCGCATGAGACGAGCTAATTGCATTTTGATCCTGGACACCATTTCAGCTGCTTGCCCGCATCGAGCTTCCTCATTGCTCCTGGGACTTCCCTACCTGCCCCTGTCGACCCTGCACCCGCCCCCCCATGGCTGCACTTTGTGGGGTATTAGTGCCTCCAGTTCCCCCACGGCCACTGCACGAGGCGCCTATTACAATTCCTCAAGCTGGGTTTCAGGGGGCACTTTATGGTGATCGCGTGGCTAAGCCACAGGACAGGAAGAGTTTTTCCGTTGTCTGTCACAATTGATACTGAATTCTAAACAGAAATAGCGGTCCCTAGGGATGACTTGCCAGGCCAGGACCCTGTTCTTTGTTAGTGTAAATGCCAGCTGTAGTTCGTGGCGCTTTGTTGTGGACTGCCAAGGTCTCCTCTGGGGTTTAGTTTTCTTCTTTATGTCTTCCCCATCATCCTCAGAGACAGAAGTCAACAAAAGAGCTTCCTGAGGGCAAAGATGGCTCCATGTGTGAAGCCCTTGCTATGCAAGCGTGGAGATGAGAGTTCAGAGTGCTAGCACCCGTGTGAATGCCGCTTGAGCCTGCACCAACTTGTAATTCTGTTGATTAGAAGGGATTGCCTGAGCAAACTAGCTAGTTAGACTCGCGAGCTCTGCCTCAAGGAAAAGGTAGAGAGCAGCGAAGGAAGAGCCAACGTCAGCCTCAGGTCTACCCCACACATATGCACACACATGTACCAAACATATATGAGCATGCATACTGTACATGTACATGCATATACATGTGAATACTGTACACTTGCACGTGTACACACAAATCTCCCTAGAAGGCCTTAAATGCTTTTATGTGTGGACTCTGAGTATCCCAGAGTTCCTGCCTCCCCCGCCCCCACTCCTGTGTCTTCAGAGTCAGGGAAAGCTCAGCCAAGTAGGTGTTAGATGAACAGCTAGTGCTAAGGAGGCAGTGCCCTGTGCACCTTGGTCATAGTTCTGGGTTGGCCACCATCATCAGGGAGTAGCCAGATATGGAAGAAGGGGCCCCTGGGCATCCAGGCTCTGGGTGAGGAAACCCCCACCCCTAGCTTCTCTCTTCTCCAGGCCATGTGCATGATCATAAACAATTTAATTTTTTCATTGCGCTTCCATGTAGATTGCAAGGCTAACAGTTTGGTCTGAACTAACTTGCATGTCCATCCATCGAGCTGCCACCACTGGTCACAGTCTGAGCGGTAACCAGGAGCTGCGAGCTGCAAGCCTAACGTCCCGCCCCTCCTGTCCCCCAGGTGGCGACCTGCACATGACACAGTTTTTCCGAGGTAACCTGGCCGGCCTCACAATCCGTTCTGGGAAGCTGGCAGATAAGAAAGTGATTGACTGTCTGTATACCTGCAAGGAAGGGCTGGACTTGCAGGTCCCCGAGGATGGCAGCAGAGGGGTGCAGGTAAGTGTCACCTCAACTCACCCTTAGCCTAGCCTGCTAGGAGTGGGGCCGCCAGGGTAAGGCAGAGGTGGGTGAAGGGATTTTTTTGGTTTTGGTTTTGTTATTCGAGGCAGGGTTTCCCTGTATAGCCCTGGAACTCATGCTGTAGACCAGATTGGCCTCAGAGATCACCTGCCTCTGCCTCCTGGGTGCCTTCATCTGGCTGGGGGTGAGGGATTTTACTCTGGGGACTAAAGAGCTCAGCGATTCAGTCGGGCTGATCGCTCCACCATCTCTCACGGCTTCGGCTCCTCTCGGCTGCGACCTTGTTCCCAACTCTAGTGTGATGGTTTCAGATCCACACGAGCTCCAGTCAGGCTGTGTTGACCTTGGAGGGAGACGACGTTGGCGAGCTGGATAAAGCCTTGCAGCACGTTTCCTATCTGAACTCAAGGCAGTTCCCCACGCCCGGCATCCGCAGACTCAGAATCACCAGCACGGTCAAGTATGTCCTGACCGGAAGCAGGGAGTGTGTTCCCACTTCACTGACCTGTTGGCGGAGTGTGTGTGTGCGCCTTTAGACTTGCCTTCCCCTCTAAGGGAGGGGGAGTCATGACTTCATCTTGCAAAGCCTGGAGGAATTAAATTTCTCCCGACCACAATGGGAAGTGCATTCCTGGAGTGGCCATCCTCTGTCCCCTCCAAGCCTCATACAAACCTTTGATGGGTGACAGCCTCACAGCTCTCAAAGCCCTCAGCCTCCTTTCTCCCCTTCCCTGCTTCCCTGCAGGTGTTTTAATGAGGCGGCTTGCATCGAGGTGCCCCCAGTTGAAGGCTACGTGATGGTTTTGCAGCCAGAGGAGCCCAAGATCAGCCTGAGTGGGGTCCACCACTTTGCCCGGGCAGCTTCTGAGTTTGAGAGCCCAGAGGGCATTTCGCTCTTCCCCGAGCTCCGAATCATCAGCACCATCACCAGAGAAGTGGAGCCTGAGGGGGACGGGGCCGAGGACCCCACAGGTAACAGCTGCACCTGGGACTGCCAGCCCCCTCACGGGTCCTTTTTCTGTGCGGTTCTGGGGTTTAATGTTTTCATACTTGAGTCTGCTTCTGAATCCTGGCTGCGGGTGGAGGGAGTCTTTACATCGCTTTTTGATCGGACATCAGACTAAGACATAGCTTGAGGGCCAGCCCACAGGAAGACAGTGTCCCCCCCATTCTTACTGGGGACTCACCAAGTTCTGTTTATCCACTGAGCTGTTTCTGGGTCCCAGGCCTTCACCATGCTGGCCTTATGTTCCACCATTGCCTATAATCCCAGCGCCCCACGTCTTGACAGTGACTCCTCCTCGCTTCAGTCTGGGTCCCTAGACTCTAATGTGAGCCTGAGATGCCGCTGGGGATTGGGGTTGACTGGCGTTGCCCGTCCCATAGCCTCTGCTATTTCTGGTCTGCCATTTCTGCAGTTCAAGAGTCCCTGGTGTCAGAGGAAATTGTGCATGACCTGGACACCTGCGAGGTCACAGTGGAAGGGGAGGAGCTGAACCCAGAGCAGGAAAGTCTGGAGGTGGATGCAGCCCGCCTCCAGCAGAAGGGCATCGAAGTGAGCCACTCGGACCTGGGCGTGGTCTTTACAGGTGAGGGGCTGGAGCTGAGCAGAGGGTAAGATGGAAAGGGAAGCTCTTGCTGCCTACAGAGTGGACTGACACATTCGCTTCACACCGTTGCGCATCTGCACACGGTGGAGGGTGGAGAATGGGACATAGGCAGTGCCGTATGCAGGGTGAGCTGGGCACATAATGGCACAGGCCCCTGGATGGAGAAATGCTCTTACTTGCCTCAGAAAGCCACAAGGGTGCGGCCATTGGCTCAGCTGACCCAAGTGCGTGACTCAGGTACCTGGGCCCACCCATGCTCCAGACTTAACAGCCACTTGCCTTTGACACCCCCCAGGTGTGGACACCATGGCAAGCTATGAGGAGGTCTTACACCTCCTGCGCTATCGGAATTGGCACACCAGGTCCCTGCTTGACCGGAAGTTCAAGCTCATTTGCTCAGAACTAAATGGTCGCTACCTCAGCAACGAATTCAAGGTGGAGGTGAGTCCAGCCCCACCCATGAAGGGCCAATGGTAGAAGGTACTCAAGTGTCCTGACTCTTGGTCCCAAGGTGGCTTTGTTCACACTGTGGGCTGCTGGCAGGGTTCACATGCAGGCTTGGAGACCTTGGCTAGAGGTAAAGGGTGAGTGTCTTTAGGAGGGGTAAGGTTGCTCCTTGGGGGTCCACATGGGAAAATCCCCAGGGTAAGGTTGCTCCTTGGGGGTCCACATGGGAAAATCCCCAGGGTAAGGTTG
>NC_022016.1:83258134-83297576 GCF_000317375.1 Microtus ochrogaster | reverse complement strand
AATCCCCAGGGTAAGGTTGCTCCTTGGGGGTCCACATGGGAAAATCCCCAGGGTAAGGTTGCTCCTTGGGGGTCCACATGGGAAAATCCCCAGGGAAGCAAATGGTCTTGCAGCTATGTTGGATCACCACGGGCTGGGTGTGCCGACACTAGGCCGTGGTCACCTTGAGGTCACAGTAGCTGGCAGACATTTACCCTCTGCTGCAGCCGACTTCATCGACCAGGGCCCCTGCGGTCTGGGGAAATGGACTCAGTTGTTCTGAGCAGTTCACTGTCTCCGCCATGACCTAAGTGGTGTGCCAAGGCTCAATTTAGAATGCTGGCAAGCGTTTTACCTGAGCCAGAGGGCAAATGGTGATTGGTCTGCCTCTCCTACAGCCGGGGTAGCGGGGAAAGTGGTCTGTGCCGAGCAGGTCCCAGGTGATCTGGGTTTGTTTTCTTCGCTGATGCAAATGTTTTCTTTTCTAAGCTACACTATAAATAAACTTTAGACAAGCACTGTTTCTGGGATGTGTGACAGTGTCACACATCAGTTGACAGGTTCTCCTTTTGATTTTTTTTTTCTCTGGTCACTGGAGTAATCCTGTTTGTTCCCAGCCTAGAGGCCTTGGAACAGCACATCTTCGCCTGATTGACTCCATGGTCGCCGGGGTCAGGTACACATGGGATGCCGGCTTCAGTGATCTCTTTGTCCTCTGCAGGTGAATGTGATCCACACAGCTAACCCTGTGGAACACGCCAATCACATGGCTGCCCAGCCACAGTTTGTCCACCCTGAACATCGTTCCTTTGTTGACCTGTCTGGTCACAACCTGGCCAATCCTCACCCATTTGCAGGTAGGGCTCCTGAGAAGTCCATGGCATCCAAGTAGGGTCCACATGGATCCCCCACTAAACCTGGCTATAAGCACAGCTCCCCCGTACTGTCACATACAGAAGGCAGCTTACCACAGCGCAGAGTGGAAGGTGAGCGAGGCCTGGCTGCCTTAGTGTTTCCCCCTAGTCTCTGAGGATCAGGTGACACATTCGTTCTGACTTCAGCTAGTTTAGGAAGCCCAGGGCGGGACGGCTATCTGGGTTAGCAGTGTCACAAAAGCTGAGTCCAGTCTTTCAATCTCCTGGTAGTTGTCCCCAGCACGGCGACCGTTGTGATTGTGGTGTGTGTCAGCTTCCTGGTTTTCATGATTATCCTGGGGGTGTTTCGGATCCGAGCTGCCCATCAGCGAACCATGCGGGACCAGGACACCGGGAAGGAGAACGAGATGGACTGGGACGACTCGGCCTTGACCATCACCGTGAACCCCATGGAGGTAGGCGCAGAGGCGTCCCCGACTGCAGAGCACCAGAGACCTGTGCAACCGTGGCCCCTTGCGTCTTTGTCGTGTGCTCTGCACATCGGGTCTGTGCGCTTAGGGGGTCTTCAGTTGAGGAAACCCGGGCCCAGAGACCTTGCTGAAGGTCACACTGATTAGCATAGGTAGGCAACTGGTGCTCTCTGCTTCTTTACCCCAAGATGTTTCTGGTGTAACAGGACGAATCTCATCCCTCAGCATCGAGCACCCCCTCCCTAGGACACGGATACTGAGTTGCTGGTGCACGCTTCGCTGTCCCATGCACTTTGCACCAGTGCTGCTCAGCCCCTGTCACTGTAGGGTTGGTTTCTCCCTCTGCGGCTTCCAGCAGGTGGACATTGGGTGGTGGAGCCACCAGCTAGCCTTCCACCATCTTCTCTTTCCCAGACGTATGAGGACCAGCACAGTAGCGAGGAGGAGGAGGAAGAGGAGGAAGAAGAGGAGAGCGAAGATGGGGAGGAGGAGGAGGAGATCACCAGTGCGGAGTCAGAGAGCAGTGAGGAGGAGGAGGGCGGCCCCGGGGATGGCCAGAACGCCACACGGCAGCAGCAGCTGGAATGGGATGACTCCACGCTCAGCTACTGAACGCCCGCCTCGACACCTGCTCTCCAGAACTCTCTAGCCATCTCCCAGCCCCACGGGTCCACGATGTACAAAATCATTTCGGCCAGCAGGTCTGCAGACCCCTCCCCCATCGCTGAAATCCGCCTGTGCGCAGTGAGTGGGGCCCTCGGCTCCGCCCTCCGCCCTCCCTGCCCATCACACTTGCAGTTTTGCTAGGAGCTGGCACTTCCTCCCTGGCCACGTCTGGGTGCAGTGGCCCCACAGCTCCTCCGTCAGTCCGGGAGAGGGCCTCGGCACCTCGCACCTCCAGAGACGCTGCAGTGATTGGACTTGCTGACAAAGGGTAAAAACACTGCTCCAGCCCAGTCCTCATTTTTCTTTATTTTTAAAAGTTTTTATTTTTTTTCAACTAGTGCATGTATAAAGTGGGAGAATGGGGGGTTAATATGTAGATGACCAACTGGCTTTTTAATATTTTGTAAATAAACCGGGATTCTTTGTGTTCTCCTGTGCTAGTATAGCCCAGCACAGGCGTGTAAAGTGAAGTCAGACACAGGCCCAGGAGGAACTCTCCTCCCTCTTCCACCTTCCTCACAAGAGACCAGGTTAGAGAGGTCCAGGTCAGTAGGCCCTTGCTGGGGTCTCTACAGTCACGTGGCAGAGGCCACAGGCTTCCTTCCAATGCTGCTTGGAGGACCAGACCCGAGCGCCCCAACCACATTTAGAGGCTGCAACAGCCAGGTAGTTGCCAAGGCCCCTGGCCTCTTGTGCACTCCGGTGACCGGCAGCCACCTCACTTGCAGCCTCGTGGTTTCTCTTTACTAAATATGTCTCCCTGTTGGTGAAAATGTGTAGCTCATGAGAACTGACAGCTAATTCTGCAAGACACTTGGGCTCCTTGATCTGAAGACAACAGGCCTGAGTAAGTCTACACTGCAACATCCAAAAGGAGATACTGAGGCCCAAAGACAAAGTGCTAGAATGTTCCAAAACAGTCCATTTCCTCTCCTCCCTAGAGGCCCCATGGGATGCCCCCTTGCTGTCAGGGTGTGGGATAAGACCCAAGCCCCCGTAGCTAGGAGTCTCGTTGCTTGGTGGCAAGGTAGGAGACAGTGTCTAAGCCCACAGCACTTAGCTCGCCACATACAATCAGTTAGACTTCTCCAGCTGGGGGTGTCTGGCCCTCGCTGCTAGTTTTAAGGATGCCGACGGCTGTGCTGTCTGAGGCCACCCTCCCATGTCCAGTCCCTGTAGCTGTCTTACTAGATGGACAGATGCTGATGGGGAGAGGGACATGTTCATGTGTTGGTAGCTGCAGCGTCTGTCCCCTTTAATCTGTGTATATTGATGCTAGGTCAGGAAGTGTATGCATTATAATAAAGTTCTGGTTCTAACTCCAGCCTGAGTGGGGTCTGTTCTGTCGCTTCCTTATTTGGGGGGGATGGGGTGGTTGAGACAAGATCTGCTGTGGAGCCCTGGCAGGCTGACCTGGAACTTCCTGTCTAGACCAGGGCTCCTCACGAACTTAGAGCAATCCTT
Source organism: Microtus ochrogaster (assembly GCF_000317375.1). NCBI lineage: Eukaryota > Metazoa > Chordata > Mammalia > Rodentia > Cricetidae > Microtus > Microtus ochrogaster. The sequence continues at coordinate 83,294,122 of NC_022016.1, read as the reverse complement.
CTGCCTCTGCGTGCACAGTGCTGGGATTTCAGGTGCCCACCACACCCATGCCAGGATTTGTTTCGGTTGTTATGGAGGAAGGCATCGGGCCTCGCACGTTCCAGGTACGTGTTCCACCCCTGCACCAGGTCCCCAGCCCGCCCCCTGCTGCTTTTGGAGCCGAGAATGTAAGAACATAGAAAGTCTTTTATTTCTTTCCACCTGTCTTTACCTGTCATGTCAAGGTGGCACAGATGTCTCAGCCCACATCAGTGGAAAGAAGTCCACTTCCCACACAAACATGAAATGACTTAAAAAAAAATAGAAAATATTCTTACAGCCAGGTGCACAGACCATACACCAACTCAAAGGCTGAGCGTGTGCAGTCTGCACCACACCAGAGAGCACCCAGACTCGTTTCAATAAATAACTTGGCAGGCACGCACGCATGCACGCGCACTCGCGCGCACACATACACACACACACACACACACACACACACACACACACACACACACGAGCACATTTCCTGTCTCAGCATTGGTGGGGGGCAGACTGAGGGTTTCAGCAGCTACTTGGGCTAAGCAGGTTCTTCGTGGAGGTACAAACTGCTGCTGGACCCTCAGCTCATCAACAGGGGGCACTGGCACCTGGCCTCCTTGAGCCATTTTCTGGGCTGCTGGCAACACAGCCACGAAGGGTCTGCAGGTCTCAGAATGATACCGAGAGATCCAGGTCCTGAGGTGGCAGCCGATACATGGAGATGTGCTCATGACGTTGCATGGAGCGCATGCTGTATCACTGAGCTGTGTCCCCAGATCATTGAGCTAAAAGCCCAGGTACCTTGCGCCATCGCTAGAATGGCTTTGGGAAGCCCGGGAGGAGGCTCAGACCTGCATCTCTAGAGTCGTTGTGATCTGTTCCTTTTCAAGGATGAAAGCCCAGGCTGCTTTGAATTTGGCCCTCACTCTTGTTCTCCCTTCAGAACCTGGCTCTCGGGCTGCCTTTCCAGGGATAGCTCGGGAGAGATCCTGCCTGTCCCTAAAGCTGCCTTTGGGTGTGGCTCACACTCTTTCACACTCTGCACAGTGGACTGTTCTTGCCTTTGTCTCCATTCGTGACCACACTGCCCTGAACCAATCGCCAGTTTTGAGTGTTTTGAAGACTGGCACATACTATTCATAGTGGGGGGCCAGGCCCTTCTCCCAGCCGTCGAGTTCTGTACATAGTTTGGCTATCCTTTTCTTACCCGAAAATAAAAGGTGAGGGTGTCCCCATATCCAAGAGGTCACTTCAGCAGGGCAGAGCAAACGTGCCTGAGTCTAGAGAGTGCCCTGACTTCCTCGGGAGCTGCCAGAGGCTTGGTTGGTGGAGGTCGCCAAAGGTGGGCCACACAAAGGTGGTGGGGGTGAGCTGAGGATTGAGGTGTCGTCTGTCTGGATGGGAGGCACCAGGTCACTGCCAGGCTTGCCCCAGGCAGCCTAGCGGGGAACCTGAAGAAGGCCCCAAGAAGAACTCTTTGCTGGGCCAAGATCCACAGGTTGGAAGACTCGGGGTGCAATCCTCAAGGCGTTGCTTACAGTGCTGACGGGGGTGGGATAAGGGGTGTCCCATGAGGACATCACCCCCCTCCACAAAGACAGTTCCATTTATGGCTGTTTTGTTCCTTAAACATTTGAGTCATAAATAAATAACCAGTGTAAACAAGAGGCGATTGTGTGGTTCCTCCCCCTGAGGAACGGCAGGTGTCATGGCCTCTTTGATGACCACTGAGCGTGCTTAGTCCCCAGGTCCGACAGTTTACCTCTGGGGCTGATAGCCAGGGGAGGGCCCCTTATTGCCTGTTATCCTTGGACACATTGTGCGCCAGCCAGTTGACTTTGGTTTTCCAGCTCTCCCGTAGGGCTTCATTGAACTTCACCCGGAAGTGCTTGAGCGCCTCTTCCTCTGTCTTCCCTAGTGCCAGAGAGTCCTAGACAAACACACAGTGGGGGAGACACTGAGGGGCCCTGTTCTCTGTTACCCTATCTGTGTTGAAGCCTAAGGGAGGTTAAATTCCCTCTAGAAGGGAAAGCGCTTTACTCAGACCCACAAGCCCCGATGGCCCACCCACTGCTCAGGTGTCCGGAGCCAGAAGCCTTGGAGTGCTAGGTGGCCTTCAGGGAATGCCCTGGCCAGCTCTGCTCCACTGACTACAAACTGAGCATGTGGACGGAAGCAGTTTGAAAGATGTAGAAGAGACCTTAGCTCACACAGCTCACACGTGAGTGTGTGTGTGATGTGAGACAGCTGTGAGAGACGGACTAAGGTCAACACATCTCATACCAGCATGACGAAGCCCAGCAAACTGGAGCTCTCTGGCCACTTCCCAGCAGACCCCACTGCTAGGTCAGGGATGGCATACACCCTGCCCCCCCCCACGAGCATCACTACTCTCAAGAAGTCTACCAATGGGGCCCTTCTAGGACCCAGCCTGCCCCAGCCAGCCTTGGGAAGCAGAGAGCACTGGAGTAGGTCCCATCTCAGCCTCGGCTTGAGTTGCTGCTTAGGTTTTTGTCCACCTGACAAACTAGAGACATCTGGGATGAGAGACTTCAACTGAGGAACTGCCTGTAGGTAGCCCTGGGAGGCATTTTCCTTGGTCAGTGACTGATGTGGAGGCCCCATCCCACTGTGAATGGTACCACCACCTCTGGGCATGCAGTCCTGGGTTGTGTAAGAAGGCAGGCTGAGCAAGCCATGGGGAGGGACTCACTCGAGGGCCCACTCCTGATGAACTACAGCTGGAAGCCAAAGTAAACCCCTTTCCTCCCCATGTTGCTTGCGGTCACGGTCTTGATCACAGCCACAGGAACCCCATGCAGCACTTACCTTGAGATACTGGATATCTTTGGAGCAGCTAAGCTCGGGCAGACCTGCGGCACGCATGAGGGCGAAGAGATGGAGGAAGAGCAGCCCATGGCGCCGCAGGATGGTGTAGGCGCGTTCACAGTAGCCGCGGAACCTGCGAGTGAGGGAGGCACAGCAGGGAGCAGGTGAGGTCCTGGGTTCTCACCATCACTCTGGGCCAAGGCCAGAGTCTGCACTTTTCCCTGAGCTGCTGCTCTGGTGATGACTGTACCAAAGCCCCTAGTTCCTCAGGCTGACCTCCTCACCCTGTCTCCTACAGACTACCCACCACGGGAGGGACTGGGAGACAGTGTCTCCATCTGTGGCCCTTCACCCGGGGTCCCTGTGGTCCAGGGCAGATGCAGCGGCCCTTCACCCGGGGTCCCTGTGGTCCAGGGCAGATGCAGCGGCCCTTCACCCGGGGTCCCTGTGGTCCAGGGCAGACGCAGTGGCCCTTCACCCGGGGTCCCTGTGGTCCAGGGCAGATGCAGTGGCAATGCCCTCACCTTTCGAATTTCTCACTGTTATTAGTTTTCCCCTGTTGGATCACGTGGACAAAGTCGTAGGTGAGAATGAAGGGAACTCGCTCACGGTTGATTCCAAACTTGGTCTTGAAGTTCCCCAGAAAGTGTCCAAAATCGATGTGGAACAGCTGACGGGGAGGGAAAGGTACAGAATGAGAAATCAGAAAAGAGGGACAGGGCGCGTGTCTCAGGAGTAGCTCTGGGCTGGTGTGCGCTGGATTCGAACCTCAGGGACCCAGGGGGGCCAACAGGCCGAGACTGGAGGTTAGGCTGCCCACCACCCCTCCCTACCTGTCCACTCTCTCGGATCATGATGTTGTCGCTATGTCGGTCACCAATGCCCAGCACATACGTGGCCACACAGTAGCCCGCACAGGAGAGGGTGAATTCCTCGATAGCTCGATCCAGGGCCTCCCTGGGTGGGGAAGATGGAAAGTCACGGCCACACCATAGGTAGAAGCTGCCTCTCTCCCTCTAGAGTCTAGCCTTTCAGCTTGCTATACTCAACAGATGCAGAATGCACTGTTCCACAGCCTAGGCTGCCTCCCTGATTTTGAACCTGTTCCCCACTGTCCATGAACACCATGGGGAGAAGCTGGGGCTGAGCAGAGGCCAGGAGGAGAGAGGCAGCCCACAGGAGGTACCAAGGCTCCAGGCATTCAGTGGAATCCTGCTTAGACCCTCTAGGCTTGGCAAAAGCCCCAGATGGTTTGAGGTGTCCTAAGCAATACATGTAGACTATCCCAGGTGAGCCCACTCGAGCCCACTCAGAATGGCGGATGTCCCGAAGCCTTTAGTGGCATCACACAGCCATTGGCACGGCACGTGAGAACAGCCCTGCTGACTCAGACTCAGGCTGGCCACAGTCAGAGAAGGTCACAGCCCTTCCCTCTTACCTTGTCTCTCTCTGATAGGCCCACCCTTCCCACATCACGCCTCCCAGGAAGAAGGCCTGAAACCTACCCGGGATTCTTGGACTTGAGCCAGTTAAGCAGGGCGTCCTTGTTGAAGGCAGCTGTGGCTGCCATGTTGCTCTTGTTCAGCTGGATGTTGGCAATCGTATCCGAGTGGAGGACCACCTCAATGAGGCCTGTGCGGTCTCCAGTGGGAAGGCAGCCGTAGGGGGTCATCCTGTGTGAAGGGGAGGAGACTGCCATGACCAAAGGCTGTCCTGGAGAGACATTCAAAACAGCCGCAGGGGATGCAACACTCAGGTTGCTGAGGAGGGGAGGACTCGGGAGGCTCTGGCAGTATGATGAGGGCTTGGGAAAAGGTTTCTGCTTTCTAGGTGGGCAGGAGGCCAGGAAGTGCAGAGGGAGCAAGGTGGACGCCTGGACGGCCTTCCCTGGCCTCTCCTAGCTTTCCGTTGTCTCCATGCACTGAGAGCATCCAACGATAGCTTTGATGCCCTTTGGGATGGGCCCCCACCTCAGGTCCAGGCCTTCCTGCTTCCACAGGACATCCATGAGCTGGATCATCTGCAGAGTCAGCATGTCCTGGCGGAGGTCTGCAGCGTGGGAAGGAGACCACAGTGTCTGCTAGGTTCTGCATTCCCTTAGGTCCCAGGATTAGGCTTCCAATTCATGTCTCCAGGATCACCCATCGGGATAGCCCAGAGACGGGTTCCCCAGCCCGCCTGCTCACCATCCCCGTTCTTAAAGATGATGCCCACGGTGCCAGCACTGCCCGCCTCCTCGCTGCTGTACATGATCCACAGTGGCTTCATCTTGGAGTCCATGAAGGTGCACTGCTCCACACTGCTGGCCAGAGAGTGGGGTCCACAGGTGCTCCTCCGCAGGCCCGAGGGGTGGGAGGAGCCCCGGTGGGGCCGGGCGTGGGGCTCACCAGACTTCCTCCAGCAGGGTGCTGGGATCGAGCGGAGACTGCAGGTGGGACAAGGCCTCCATGTAGGTCTCCTGGCGCATGCACATATGCATCATCTCCTTGGTTTGGGGCTTGGTGGTCTTCTGCGAGCTCACCTTCACGAAATCATTCAGCGCCTTTAGCTTGCTCAGTGCTTCCCCCTGGTGGTGACAGCAGAAAGGCAGCGGTGGGTGCCAGCCTCAGGAGGGAGGACAGTGCAGTTGGTGGGGTTGGGGGAAAAGGCACACAGCCGGAAGCAGAGTCCAGCCAAGCCTTACCTGCTTCATCAGCACCTTCATGTGGTGGGTGCTGCCTCTGCAGTAGGCCTCCATGATGAGGCCAAAACGCAGCGCCACTGACGGCACGTGCATCTCAGAGCTGAAAAAAAAAATGGTACTGAGTCTTGCCTAGGACCTTACTATACACACACCCCAGCCTGGGTGGGGCCCAGGGCACCCAGAACATCTGGGCCTGCTAGAAACCTAAGGTTAGCAAGCCTGAGGTCCCCCTTCCCTGTGGCCCTCAGGCTGGGGTGCATTCACTACCGGAGGTGCCAGAAGAGGAAGTGGCCAATCTTGCGGTTCGCCAGGGCTCGGTCCAGCAAGAATTTGGTCAACTCGCAGTCCAGGTAGGACTCGTATTTGAGCACCTGCACAAGCTGCAGAAGGTACTGGAAAAGCTCATCATCCCTGCGGAGAAAGAGGGCTGTAGGAGGCAGAGGCCAGGCCCATCCCAACCCAGGACCCTTCTGGAAAAGACGGGAGTCTGTGTCCCCAGAGGTAGCTAGCACCCAGTGGGAACTCACGTCAGCTTCCTCAGGGACTTGATGGCGAAGGAGCCCACGTAGCAGTCAGGGAAGCTGAAGTCCAGCAGTTCCAGGGCACTCAGCACAGGAAGCTCCGGCCAGGAGCACAGCAAATAGACCATCTGGGACAGCTTGGTGGTCAGGCGAGGGGTGGGTGGCAGCTGTCCATCTGCCCGGGCTCCTTCCCCAGAATCCCCTCTCCACTCACCTGGGCCACATCCTCGTGCTTATTCCACTTGGTGACCAGTAGCAGGCGGGCCAGGGCCTCCGGGAAGTGCTCCTGGACTTCATGTCGCATCTTCCACACCAGGTCCTTCTCGTGTTCGTACAGCTCCCCAGACCCCCGCCGCTCCAGGATCTCCCTCAGCTGCAGCTGCTGAAGGATGCAGACAGGGTGAGGCCTTCAGCTCCGCACCTGACCCCAGCTCCCCGCTCCCAGGACCTGAACTCACCTCCTCCTCTGTGATGCGCCCACGCTCACCGTGACGCCCCAGCTCCAGAATCTGCAACAAGCGTCCAGCTGTCAACACCCTGGGCTTGGGGCAGCCCCTGCAGGGCCCCAAAGCAGGGCATCTACACCTCAGACCTAGTATTTGTCCTTCTCACTTGTGGAAACCGTGTTGTGCCCTGCACAGCTCGTGCCTATGACATGCCAGGAACATCTTTCCCACACAGATGTTACCCAGTGGCGGCCCAAATGGCTCTTGGAAACCCCTGAATTGGCCTAACAACATACAGCCTATCAATGGGCAAATCCCAGGGCGGCCAGGATCTACTCTTTAAGAACTGTAGAACCGTAGTAAGGAAGGTCTAGAACAATGGTTTTCTACCCATGGGTTCCAACGTCGTTGGGAGTCGAATGACCCTTTCACAGGGGTCATCTAAGACCATGAGAAAACACAGATAATATTTGTGTACAATTCATAACAGTAGTAAAATTACAGTCGTGAAGAAGCAAAGAAAACAACGTATGGTTGTAGGGGCCACCGCAACAGAGGAACTGTATTAAGACATTGCAGTGTTAGGAAGGCTGAGAAGCACTGGTCTAGCAGGACAGGGTCCTCACTGACCTTCTCCAGAGCAGGGAAGTACACAGGATGGGGGGCCACCTCAGGCAGGCAGATGACCAGGGCTGCAGCGCTCTCCGTGTTGGGGTTACTACGCACTGTACCCGCCGGGTTCAACAGCTCTCCTTTCTCATCTGAACACGGGGACAGATTGGAGTTATATTTGTAAAGTCACTCGCTTTGGGACTTCCACCCCTGCTAGCTGCTCCCCTGGGGCTGGGCCCACCTGGGACAGAAGGCCACATGTAGAGACGGCGTTCTCCGGTCTTAAGCTGGTCTTTGTAGTCAAATAGCATGAGGTTGGCCCAGGCGATGGGGCAGTCCTAGGGAGGGATGCCAGTGGGTTGGGGCCACTCACAAAGCTCCCAAGCCCCCTTTGCTGATCAGGACAACCCTGGAAGCCCAGTGGGAAAAGGGAGGATTCCCAGGAAGACTCCACCCAGGAAGACTCCAGGGAGGACCAACTGCTTCGTCCTAGTGACAAACCAGCAAGGCCTGTATTCCTGATCCTGGCTTCCAGAGAAACGGGAGCCTGTCCCAGCACTTGGCTGGGCTCCAGTGCACACCAGCAGGACAAGGGCCAATTGACATGCTGGAAGTGTGACTGGGGGCCCAGCCACTCAAGGCAACAGCTACCCCAGGCCACCAAGGACACTTTTTAACCAGGAAGCTGCCTGCAAAAGCCCCCTGGACTACAGGTTCACAGTGGATATTCCCAAGCAGGCCGTTCACAAGCTATCCCTAGAGTGCGGAGGGGTCCAGACTATGATGGTGCAGAGGCTTAGGGTTCCAGGCCCCCCAGGACCCCTGTCCTTAGCCTGCCTGCCTGAGGGGCACTGTAGGGAGGTCCGGATTCCTCCCAGCCAGCGCTACCCACCGCCTTCTTGGACTTCTTCTTTGTAGAGCGCGCCTTTTTCGCCTTCTCCACGACAGCATAGAGCGCGAAGCAGAGCCGAGCCATGCGCGGCAGGTCACAGACGTTGATGTCGAACTCCAGCCGCTGCTTCCACACGGGCTCTGAGCACACATTCACCTCTGAGCTGGACACCGTCTTGCAGAGCATCTCGTTGCCATGGAAGAGCCCGGCCTGTACAACCAGCTGGGGGTAGGGTGGGTACCAGAAACAGAACAAGTGAATCAGGGGGACCCTGGGCCATCCCTTCCCTCGCCAGCTTCTCCCACCAATGTCCTCCTCCAATGTCCTCACTCTTCAGTAGGTCTGAATTTACTTCCTCATGGGGAGGGGGCTGTCCCTCAGAGAGAAAGCCACTGGCCAAGCAGGACAAGAAGTCATGGGGCATGTGAGGCCACAGACTATGCACTGATACTCAAGGCATGTTCCTTCCTACTTCAGGCCTCAGCTTCTTCAACAGGAGATGGTAATTCCAGGGCTCGCTGGCTCTAACATCCTCAGCCTGCCTGCCTTTTTGAACCATATAGGCTCCCATCCAGGAGTGCCACCAGTTGATCATCCCAGGCACAGGCACCCAGCCCTCCAAGCTGGTAAAACTACGGTGCTGGGAAGGAAACCCAGACTCTGTGGGCTTCCCATTCCACAGATGGAATAATAATCCCTCCACCTGGACGGCAGAGGTGAGAAGAGAGGATGTGAGGCTTGTGGATGTGCTTTTTAAAAACCAAAGAGCACAGAGCCCCTACACTGTCTTCACAGCCCAAAGGGAACTCAGACCCCAGGGGACGAGGCAGCTACCCGTCCAGGCTGCAGGCGTACCCTGACCAGATGCAGCCACTCTTCCTTGCTCCTCACACCTCCCCAGACACCGCTTTCATCCCCACAACCTCCACCGAAGTCAAATACACAGAAATGGGCCCTGCCCGGTTTCCACGAATCAGTCTCCGGCTGGCTGGCTCACCCCACTCCCCTCTTCCTGTTTTGAAGCTGCTCACAACCACTCCAGTCAGGGACGCTGGGTAATGTGGTCAGGTGGCTTTCGTGTGACATCTTCCCACTCTTCTTCCGCCGCCACCCGTCCTGGCCGCAGCCACCTTGTTTGTATAGCAAACAGTGGCTCCCTCACCTGGCCCAGGAGCCCCTACCTTCATCCGCTCATCCGCATTCACTTTGCTGCCCTCGATCAACTCAATGCAGAAAGGCTGCTCCAGGGACCACAAGGACACAGAGGAGGGCTGGGGAAGAAGGGAGGCAGGGTTGGTGGCAAGGCCCAGACACCTGTCCCCAACGCCGTCTGTCTTTTACCAGAACGCCTGTTGTGCAAATGCACCAGGGCCCCCAAAACCCCTAAGAGCCACAAGAGGACAATGGAGGCTGCCCTGCGGTTCACACAGATTCCAACCGGACACGGGTCACCCACCAAGGGCCCCTGAACCCAGGCCCTCCTGGTGTGCCTCCCAGCTGACTGGGGGATGCAGGGAAGGAAGTACATTGTCTCACCTTCTTAGCAGGGATTGGGGGAGGTTTGGTGCGTGGTTTCTGGACTTGGGGGGCAGGGTTGCTCTGCTCATCCCGCATGGCGAGGATGGAGGATTTGTGGACCATGGTCAGGTGGGGAGTCAGTCCGCTGTGCAGGCAGCTGCAGATGTACTGGGATGGAGGTGCAGGGTGAGGTGATGATGGGTGGTCCCCCACTCCTTTCCTGGACAACTGGCTACCAGGAACTCGCCAAGCTGATACTACCTATCCCAAACTTCAGGAGGGGCCTCATGTTGGTTCCCGTAAAGATGGGGTCCCTCCTCGTGCTTACAGAGGACCAGTTCAGCAAGGGGATGCTCTCATGGTAACTAAAAAGGTCTGCCTCATCAGACTCAAGAGAGGCTAAATCCAGGTCCCTTGATGCTCCCAGGGCCACACGCAGGTGGCAGGGAGGGCTCACCTGAAACTGGCAGAGCGGGTAGCTGCCATAGAGGTATTCATGCCTCCCGTTCACCTGAAGGGTATAGTCTTCAGGCTGCTCCACCAGAAGCTGCCGGAACACTGTGGCCTTCTTCCGGAGGGCACAGGCCATCAGTGCCAGGGGCATGTCCTTGGTGGACACCTGGAAGGTGAAGCTCTCCTGTGGGGAGAAGGATGTCAGCCTTCTGCTCTGCAGGCCCGGGGGCGTCTGGGGCAGAGGCAGGGTTGCCTGTCAGAGAGCCTAGGTGTTCGCTGATCAAGGCATCCCAGGAAACACTGGTGGGGGTGGGGTGGGCTAACACTTCACTCTGCATTGTCACATCTGCTTGGTATGGGACAGTTCTTGATGAGCATTTGTTGGTCTTGCAGAAGACCTGGGTTTGGTTCCCAGCATTCCCAGCACCCACACGGCTGCTCACAACCATCTCTAACTGCAGGGGACTCTGATGCTGTCTTCTGACCCCTGTAGTCACTAGACACGCATGCCCTTACATACACGAGGCAAACATTCATACCCGTAAAATAAAACAAAATAACCCCAAATTTCCTGGCTAGACAACCAGCTAAGCCCTTTGGCAGGCTTGGGGAATCTGGTGAATGCCATCTCATGCTACTAGGAGAAGGAACGGAAATGCTGGAGAATTCACAGTAGAGAGGTCCCTCAAGGGCACGGCAGGTTGGATGAAGAGCTCAGGCCTGCATCCCTGGGGTTTTGAAGGCACAGCTCACCTCACTGCCCTCAAACTTCACATTGACCAGCAGGGCTCTACTGGTGACACGGAGGATGCCTGCCCGCCAACTCCTTGCCGAGGGCTCCAGCTGCAGGGGGAAGCTATACTGCAGCCAGTCCTCCCAGCCCAGCTGTTGGCGGCGAGCAGCGACCTCTTCGCAGAACTGGCGCATCTTAGTGCGGAAGTCGTTCACTTCTGGGTCCCTCAAGGAATCAAACTCATGGAGACCTTTGGGGGTACGGGGGGGGGAGGTCAGTGCAACGCCAGGCCACGTGGGCTCAGCCTAGGCAGCTCCTACCCCCAGCAAGTATACCTTTGCCGATGAGGAGGCTAATCTGGGAGTTAATGAGCTTCTTCACACGGTCACCCTCTCGCGCCACCAGGCGCAACACGGGCAGGAAGGGCTGGATGTCACACAGCCTGCGCTGCTCATCCTCCAGCTCCTGCTGCTCTGCTGTCTGGTTCACGCAGGTGAACACGTAAGCCTCAGGGTCACTGAGCATATGGAAGAACGGCTCATACTGCGCATTTCGCCACAGCACCTGGGAGAGAGAGAGGGGGTCACAGTCAGCCCCTACAAGACACCCACACAGGGCAGAGGGAGACCCCAAGACGACAAAAGTTCACACCCCTGCGGACTGGCCACATGCTAATAAACTTCCTGTCTCTGTCCTCTGTGCTGGGTGTCAGGGTTTGCTGAGACTGGGGGCTGGGGCTCATGGATGACCTTTGACCTCCCAGAGAGACAACCAGGTGTGACTTTTGAACACAATGATTGCTATGGACATTACTATGATCACTCACTCTGTAGACCTGGCTACTCATCAAACTCAGTCCTCTGCCTCTGCTTCCCAAGTGCTGGGGTCACAGGCATGAACTGTCAAACTGGAGAGCATTTATATAAAGTCTGTAGTCAACATCAAGGTGTCACAATGTCCATTCAGAAAAAAACAAAAAACAAGATACAAGGGGCTGGAGGGGTGGCTCCAAGGTTAAGAGCACTTGCTGCTCCTGCAGAGGACTTGGGTTCAGTTCCCAGCACTCACATGGCAGCTCACAACCCCCTGTAACTCCAGTTCCGGGAAACCCAACAACCATGCACGTGCCTGTGCAGGCACTAAGCACACACATGGTACACATACGTTTGCATGCAAAATAAATCATACATATCCAAAAAACGTTTTAAATAAAAAGAGAAAGATACAAAGGTTCATCATCAGAATTGTCCCAAGACTCAGAGCACAGTACAAAATGAGTTGGGGGCTGGCAAGATGGCACAGCAGGTAGATGCTCTGTCACCAAGCCTGACAACACAAGCTTGATCCCCAGAACACACTTGATAGGAGATGGCAGAGTCCTGCAAGCTGTTCTCTGATCTTCCCATGCAAGGCAGACATAAATCCACCCACACGCATGCAAGATGGAGACACAAACAAACAAAAATGTAAAAATTTTAATTAAAAAGCAAAACCAGGAACTAGTCCAGGTGTTGATGTGAGAAGCCAGCATCCTTACCTGCTGAGCCTTATCTCACCAGCCAGCCGGACTGCCTGCCTTTTCTTTGTTGATACAGGAGGCCAGAATGTCCTTAAACTCACTGTGTGGCTGGGGGTAACCTAGAACTTCTGAACCGCCAGTCTCCCAGTGCTGGGATTACAAGCATGTATGAACGCACCTAGTTTATGATGTGATGGGAATTGAACCCAGGGCAATGTGCATTTTAGGCAAGACCCGTAACCAACTGAACTACATCCCTGATGTCCTTTTTCTTATTTTCCTAAATTTTAATGTGTCTCTATTGTTTTCATAGTGGGGGAGAATCAATATTAAAGCAAATTTCTCAGGAAAACAGGGGACTGCAGAGATGCTTCCTACTCTACAGCTGGTTTTCCTGCTTCCTATTTATGACTTAAAATTCTCAGGTAAGATCTGGGCGTGGTAGCGCATGCCTTTAATCCCAGCAATCAGGAGGCAGAGGCAGAGGCAGTCAGTCGGATCTCCGTGAGTTCGAGACCAACCTGGTCTATAGAGCAAGCTCCAGGACAGCCAGGGTTCTGTTACACAGAGAAACCCTGTCTAAAAACCAAAACAGGCAAGGTATCAACCTTTGGTAGCTCAAAACCTAGCCCAGTAAATGCCATACTTAGTGGGTCACACGGGCCGTTTCAAAGTCACAGACAGCAACTACCAAATGCCATTCAGATGTAAGGCTTCGATTCAGTAGATCAGCCCGAAAAGGATCCAGCAAAACCCAAGCCCCTTTCTAACAACAGCGTTAACAACAGCGTTTACTGTCGTGCCGACAGCTCTAAGCACGGTACAGAGAGTCGTTCCAAAAATGACCACACAGTCATGTGTGGCATGCGAACCCAGCCAGCGACGGCCTCGAAACTGGCTCGCCATCTAGTAATCTAGTGAAAGGAAATGCATGCTCTCAAAGGGGAAGCTGACTTTGGAATGATAAGTGGAGTTTAACCACAGGTTTTTAAACAATTCTTAGAAATTCTATCTGGTAGAACTCACATCTAAGGGCTGAGGGCGAGAGCTCAGTTGGCAAAGTGCTGGCCTAGCCGATCCCTCAGAACCCACAAGCAGAGGGGGCGGGGCTTGCTGGAGAGATGACTCAGCAGTTAGGAGCACTGGCTGCTCTTCCAGAGTTCAAGTCCCAGCATCCACATGGTGGCTCACAAACATCTGTAACTCCAGTTCTGGCTCCTCATGGGCACCAGGCACACACACACGAGGGATACCCATACACACGAAATAAGAATAATTAAATCTTGCTTTTTTTCTGATTTTCAAGACAGGGTTTCTCTGTGTAACAGCCCAGGCTGACCTCGAACTTGTTCCATAGACTAGGCTGGCCTCGAATTCACAGAGATCCGCCTGCCTCTGCCTCCTGAGGGCTGGGATTAAAGGCATGCAACACTACCACCCAGCAGAATAAGTAAATCTTAAAGCAGAATAAAACAGACAGCTGGGTATGACCGCATCTTCTATAGACCCAATGCTCAAGAGACTGAGAAAAGCGGATCCTTTTGACTTGCTGGCCAGCTGGCCTAGCCTACTCCAATAAGATCCTGTAAGAAAAAACCAAAAGGAAACAAAAATAAGGTGTACGGACCCTGAGAAATAATAGCCCAGGCTATCCTCTGGCTGACACACACGTGCACAGTGGATTCCCAGGGATTCTATGTTTGAGCGTCAGGGTGTGAGAACTGGCCTTAAGATGGAGGTTGTACCTGTTTGATGGAGCTGAGGTTGGCATTTCGGGGCACCGCAAAGTTCAGGTAGACCCCTGTGGGCAGCAGGAAGTCAACAGCCACGTTCTGACTCTCCTCTTTGGTCCAGAACTCCATGGGGCAGTCCACCCCAGGGGGCATTCTGTTGCCTTACTGCTCCGAGGCCCGTTCTCCTGAGGGAAAGGCAGAGACACAATGAGATGGCTCTGCTGTGCTGGACAAAGACAAGTGGGATTGGCCAGCTCTTCTGGGCCACGGGGGATACACACACACACACACACACACACACACACACACACACACACACACGAGGTCCAATACTGCCTAGGTGGTTTTGTGCCACCACCTTAGGCCACCCTCTAGGCTCTGGTACCTCTCGTTGCAGGTGAACTTGCCACAGGCCAAAAGACCGCATTATGACCCAGAGGGAGACAGGAGGAATGGCCTGATATCTAAGAATTGAAGACTAAAGTCTGCAGTTCTTAGAAACTTCTAGCCAGAAACCAATCAGCTTTGAAAACAGCTTTGACTCGCCAGGCACAGTGGCACTCGCTCACAGTTCCAACACTTGGGATGAACAAGGGCTGACCAGGAAGAGGTCAAGGCCAGCCTCAACTATATAGGAAGTTCAAAGCCTACTTGGTCATGCCAAGCCCTCCCTCCATCATCCCCTGCTCCCGCCACAGTACCACAGTAATAACAGAACACTACAGATCACAGGACAGACACAGGGTATGTGTGCGCCACCCACACTCCAAGTCACCAAATCCCTCCCCGCCGCCACCAGCTTTCTCAGGTTCTAGGTCACCACAACCTATACACTTATTCCAAGTGTTTATCCACGAGCACTTCCTAGGAGTTTAAACTTCCAGGCTAGTGAGTCTCACGGCCTAGCCTCTGGCTGCCCAGCACCATGGGATGCCAGCAGGCCCAATCTTGTGCAGGTCTTACTCAAGTAACCTGCTGCCTCTGTGAGTTCATGGATGCAACAGCCACGTCAGATCAAGAAAGCATCTTCTCACAGCAACTCCTCACCACCCTCGGGTTTTCACGCTCTTTCTGCCCCGCCCCCCACAGCCCGGGGTTGGGGTGGGGGATGTGATCCATCTCCAGTTTCCGGCTGAGCGGTAAGCAGAAGGACTAATGTTTATACAGTCAATTTTGCTCAACATTTTATGTTCTTTGTATTTTTTATTGTTTTGTTTTTTGAGACAGGGTCTCACTGTGTAGACCAGGTTGGCTTCAAACTCACAGAGATCTATCTGTCTGCCTCTGCCTCTGCCTCTGTCTCCCAAGTCCCTGGATTAAAGGAATGCACTAGTGTTCCCAGCCAACTGTTATTCTTCTTTTTGGTTTTTCGAGACAGGGTTTCTCCTTGTAACAGCCCTAGTTGTCCCGGAACTTGCTCTGTATCCCAGGCTGGCCTTGAACTCATGGAGAGCCACCTACCTCTGCCTCCCAAGTGCTGGAATTAAAGGTGTGTGCTGCTACCACCTGGCTCCAATTTTTATTCTTTTTTTTTATTTTTATTTTTTGGTTTTTCGAGACAGGGTTTCGCTGTGGCTTTGGAGCCTGTCCTGGAACTAGCTCTGTAGACCAGGCTGGTCTCGAACTCACAGAGATCCACCTGCCTCTGCCTCCCGAGTGTTGGGATTAAAGGCGTGCGCCACCACCGCCCGGCCTCCAATTTTTATTCTTAAAAAAGAAAAAAAAAAGAGATTCTAGGCTGAGGGTGTGGTTCGGGTTCAGCTGGCAGAGTACCTGCCTAGCGTCCATAAAGCCCCGTGTTCAATTCCCAGCAGCACATGGACAGCCTGGGTTTGGTTGTGCACATCTGTAATCCTAGCACTTGGCAGACAGAGGCAGGAAGAGCAAGAGTTCAACTAATACATTGCAAGTTCAAGGCCAGCTTGGACTACAGGAGACCCTACCTCAAAACAAAGAAAGAAAGACTTCTGACTTGGGAGTCACGTGTGGCTGAAGGAAAGAACACATGCTTAGCATGCTTGAGGCCATGAACTGCAGCCCAATAAAAAAAAAAAAAAAACAACCTGGAACATTTCTATGCCTACCATAGGATCACTTTTCTTCTGGGGTTAATGCTATGTTTGGTTTATGAGTGCTCTCCTTTAGATGGTGGCACCGAGGCTGGGCCTAACTCACTGGACAGCAGTAAGCAGCTTCCAGCATCATGCTGCCTCCTGTGCCACCCCCGCTGCCGCTGGTAGCCACTTCCTCTGAGTGTGAAACCACCACGTCCTACTTGGGGTTCCTCTTTCTGAGGCCAAAGTCTTCCTTTTTTTATTTAAAACAGGGGAGGGGGTGAAGTTAGGAATCTGGAAGGCAGGTTCCATCTATAATGCTAAGCATTCTTTCCAAGCTTGGAAAATCGGGGTGCTTTTGGTCACCTGAACATAGCGGACTGTATATCTGAGGACCTTATCTAAAGGTCTGGGTCTAAGGAACGCAAACACTTTATCTTGTCAGATGCACTGACCCAGCCGGTGGAAGAGAATTAAGCTATAAACAACCTCATTCAACCATGGGGAAAACCCCATGCTGTGCGTGGCCCGTCACTGAGTTAGGAGAAAGGGGAAGAATGGGGCATGCCTCTACACTCAGGACTCAGTAGATAGAGATTGTTCAGCTTTCTGCCCAATGAGATTCATTGGTAGTCTAGAACCTTCCCTTTCCATTAGGATGCAACAGAAAAGAGAAGCAGGTGCAGGGACTTTAGAACTACCCCAAGAACGCACACTAGTACAGTCATTGAGGCAAACTGTCAGGCTCCACTCAAGCGGGACGCGCCTGTGCCCTGGGACCAAGATGATCACAGTCTACGCCCAGGCATACACCCAACAGAACTCAAGTGCAGGCATTACCAAAGGCACACATAAGAGAGTCTAAAGTGGAGCTAGTGCCAGGACAGGCTCCAAAGCCACAGAGAAACCCCGTCTCGAAAAACCAAAAAAAAAAAAAAAAAAAAAAAGAGAGAGTCTAAAGTGTCACTGTACAGTCTCAGGACACTTATCAGTACAGATCAGTGGCAGAATGCGAGCTGTCGCCTACCAGTTGACAAGGTGACAATGAGGATGAATGAAGAACCTCCAGATACAACAAGGACAGTGACTCTCAAGAACAGAAAGCTGAGCAATAGATGCTGGGAATGAAAACAAATACACACACGTGCAAGACCAGCTTGGGACACAGGCAACACTGTCTCGAAAGAAGAGACATTCTCATGACCAGGCTTGTCCTCCCATGGAGATCTGTCCTCCATCTCTATCTCCAGAGGCCAGGGTCTGGAGACATGCACCATCATTCCCTGTTTCTGCGGGGAGGGAACTGACGGTTCTCTCTCTCTCTCTCTCTCTCTCTCTCTCTCTCTCTCTCTCTCTCTCTCTCTCTCTCTCTCTCTCTCTCTCTCTCTCTCTCTCTCTCTCTCTCTCTCATTTTTAAAGTATGGGTATGTGTGATGGCTGTGGTGGGTATGAACATGTGAGTGCCAATGCCCTTGGAAGGCAGAGTTACCCGATTCCCTAGACCGGGAGCTACAGGCGGCTGTGAACCATCCAACGTAGGTGCTGGAAACTGAACCTGGCCTGCTGTGATACACTACTTACTCTTAACCACTGAGTCAGCTCTCTGTCCCCACCTCCCAAGCACCAAGTCCCACCCCACCCCAGGACACCTTTGAGCCCCTGGATTCAGCCACACAAGCAGCCTTTCAGGGGTTTTATTTTAATTTACAGCATTTGAATTGGATTTGATTTTTCTTTTCTTTTTAATTATCCAGAAGGCATCTCTAAGGAGCAGTCAAAGTCAGCCTGGTCTACATAGCGAGTTCTGAGCCAGCCAGGTAGACACAGGGAAAGTCTGTCTTTAAAACAGTGAACGACATTTGCTTCTTTATTTACTTGGCCTCTTGTTTCTGTGGCGCTGCGTTACTCCACGGTTATCTGGCCACGGAGCTCGCAGCCCGTTCTGTTTTTCCTTCCCATCTATCCAGTTTCCACTGCACGTGACTTGTTTTGTTTTGTTTCGAGACAAGGTTTCTCTGTGTAATAGTCCTGGCTGTCCTGGAACTCGCTCTGTAGACCAGGCTAGTCCCAAACTCACCGAGATCCCCTTGCCTCTGCCTCCCGAGTGCTGGGATGAAAGGCGTGCACCACCACCGCCCGGCTGCGTGCAGTTTTTTCACATGGCGTCCAGGGACCCGGACTCAAGCTGTCGGCTCTTTCACATGGCGTCCAGGGACCCGGACTCAAGCTGTCGGCTCGCACAGAGCTCTCACTCTTACTCACTGGACCACCCCGAGGCGCATCAGTTGGTTTCTCTGGTGCCTCCCCCAGAAAGTGTCTTTTCCCACGAGTGCAATGATACCTTCCCCTTTCACTCCTTCCTGTTTAGAAAGCTCCTGCCTTGCACGCCGGCTGCCTCCGACAGAGAATTTCTGGCCCCTGTGCTACCATCCTGTGATGAGCCAGGAGGGCAGGCAAAACAGCTCAGGCAAAGGGTCAGCGGGGGTCACCAGTCACTGGGGGCATGTCTCTTTGCAAGACAGCACGAGCAACACCCAAACCTCAGACATTCGCCCTGGCTTCTCTGTCCACACATAAGTCATTCAAGAAGTGTCTGGGAAAGCTGCACAGGGCCTGGCTCAGTTCCTTCAACTTTTCCAACTCGGGCCACATGAGCCACAGAATCAGTTGTGGGACAACACTGTGGTAGATGTTTGAGTCTCCCACCAACTTTTCTTGACGTCCCCAATCTGTTTTCTCTAGCCCGAGAGATGGACATATAGGATCTGGCCTCTGAGTCTTCAAGGTCCAACAGAGATGGGGTCTGCAGAGAGGCTCAGCCAGTAATGCATTTGCCTTGCAAACCTGAGAACCTGAGGCCTCCTCAGACCCCTACAAAAAAAAAAAAAAAAAAAAAAAAAAAAGCTGGGCACAGCAAAAACTTGTAATACCAGAGCTGGCAACGTAGGACAGGAAGAGGAGACAGTGAGAGGTGAGATCCGGAACTCACTGGTCAGCTGGTGAAGTCTACATGGCAAAGCTGTTGGTGCAAGCCTTCCTAGGGAACAACACCCGACATTGTCTTCTGACTTCCACACACATCTGTGTATGTGTGAACATGCGTGTGGACACGTGTATAGACCTAGGGGAAATTTTCTCCAAAGACTTTAGTAGATATACCTGGGCTACTGTTGGCAACCCAGGAATGTTTCAGGGGCCCTAGGACATGCCAGAGAAGCCTGCGAACAGGGAATGCCCTGGGCTGGGAGCCTTGCTAGCTGGAGTCTTGGTCCAAACTTGGGGCTCTTGGGGTGTTCTTTGCCTTTTGGGGGGAGATTCAAGACAGGGTTTTTCTGCATAACAGCCTTGGCTGTCCTGGAACTCAGCTGTCTGCAGTTTTTCTGAACCTCTCCTGGGACTCTCAGGGGTCCGAATCTCTGGACTAGTAAACTCCATGTCTTATCAGGGTCCATGGCAAATATGGCTGATTTTCCCCAGTTTTGTCATAGAGACAATCTTTGGGGTCCTGTAGTCATAAATCCTGGGGAATGGCTTTCTACAGGAACACATGAGTCATTATGGCAGGCCACACTGGGGACAGGCAACAAGGCAAAGAAGGGAACTTGCTCCTGCTTCTCTATGTGATAAGCATCTTTCTCCCAGAGGCAGGGACCCTGGGAAAGCAATGTCATGCTCTTTCAGTGCTGGTGCAAAGGGAATTCAGAGTCACCCTGGAACAAGAGTGTAAAGGCTCCCCTGGGAGCCGTCCCTACATGTCTAGGAGAGACAGAACACTCATCTTCTGAGCCCACAGATAAGCCATCTGTCCAAAGCCTGGATTTCAGAGTCAAAACGACAGTTTAATTAACCTAAGAGTCTGAGCCACAGAATCTTTTTTTTTTTTTTTTGGTTTTTCGAGACAGGGTTTCTCTGTGGTTTTGGAGCCTGTCCTGGAACTAGCTCTTGTAGACCAGGCTGGTCTCGAACTCACAGAGATCCGCCTGCCTCTGCCTCCCGAGTGCTGGGATTAAAGGCGTGTGCCACCACAGAATCTTCTATAATGTGACTATGCATAAGCTAAGTATCAACACTGGCATCTGCCTCAACCATGCATAGAGAAGGCAGCAAGCAAAGACTTGTGTAGTAGGGGAACAGTGACCTGTGGTGGATGCTGGACCCAGCAGCGCTGGCAAGGGGCCCATTTGCAGGAGCCCCTCAACCTCAGGGAGCCCTTCAATCACAGTGCCCATTTCTCAGCCACGATCAACCTATAGGAAAGCCAGCACAGGTGGGCATATCAGGGCAGAGCCCAAAAGTGTGGACTCTTTCACCCAAAGGGTCACCTCACAGCAAGTCTTCAAGGACACTCTCTAAGAAGGAACATTCCTGAGACAGTTATCCTGCCGTAAATGCCAAGGAAAGCCCAAAGATCCCAAAACATCCATCCTTGGAGGCCTCAGGAAGGCACTGTGAAGAGTCACCCTCGTTGGCTCATTTACACTAAGTGTCCAGCAGGCAGCTATAGGCATCACCCAGGCTCTCAGGGAAATTTTAGCCTAATGGAAGGAGGAGACAGTAAATCCAAAGGAAATAGAATGAACAGGATGATTTCCTAGAACCAAGGAGCTGGACTGGAACAAAAAGGAACTCGGAGGGAGGTGTCCAGTGGAAGGAGGGGTGGGGTGGAATGATCCCTGGGGGAGGCACATTAAAGGGAGGGCTCCAGTGTGTGAAGGAGCCAGCATGATGGGTGAAACAGGGACTAGGCGGTTAGGGACATGATAGGAACAGGCAGGGGACAGTCCTAGATCCTCAGGGAAATGGCCAGGAGAGGAGAGCTTAGCCCTGCCCCTCGCTCTGGCATCCAGAGTGGTGCTCAGATCTCTCCCTTCAGATCTTGTTCCTGCTGTAAAGTCTTCAGCACGAGGTGTGGAGGCTGAACCAACAACTGAGGGACTGGACCTTCCCCCGTCAGCCCCCAGGACTATAGACTAAAAAACATATTTTCTTTGTAAGTATCCGGCACGGGTATTTAGTTATAGTAACTGAGAACAAAACTCGACAGAAGAGCAACGTTTTCCAGGCATTCCCAAGCCTCAGAGACAGCATTGGAAACACTGAAAGCCGCTGGGCAGCCAAGCCCAATGAGAAACAGACACAGTTGCACAATGTTGCCATCCGCTTTCAGGGTTTCTCTTGCTTTTCAGCCCAGGTTGACCTCCAGTCTCAGCCTCCCAGGTACTGAAATACAGATAAGATACCTGGCTCACAGTCTTTGGTTTTTTCTTACATTAGTAGCAGATTTCTTCCATCAATTCCTCAAAAAGACATAAAAAAAAAGACCTTTTTTGAAAAGTTACATTTAAAAACTGTCTTAAGTGAACCAGACACAATGGCATACACCTATAGTCCTAGCACCAAAGAGGCAGAAAATAGGAGGGTCATGAGTCAAGGCAAGCCTGGCTATTTAGTGAGACCCTATCTCTAAAATGAACAAAACTTAGGCACAGAGATGCATGGCTGTAATTATAGCGCTCAGGAAGCAGAGGCAGGAGGATTGTCCCAAGTTTGTGGCCAGTTGGTATACATAGACCAGCCAAAGCTATATAGTGAGAAGTCTTTGAAAAAAAAACAACAACACACAATTCATGGCTCAGTGGTTAAGAGTACTTGCTGCTCTTCCAGGGGACCAGAGTTTGGTTCCCAGAACTCACACTGGGTGGCTCACAACCACCTGTAACTCCAACTACAGACGACCTGAAGTCTCTGACCTGGACCCAAGGGCATTACACTCATGTATACACACCCACCCCCTCAAATACACACACACACACACACACACACACACACACAGTAATAATAAAGCTGGCTGCAGTGGCTCACACCTTTAATCCCTTCACTTGGGAGACAATGTCAGGTGAATGTCTTAAGTTTGAGGCCAGCTTAGATCACATAGAGAGCCCCATCTCAAAATAAGATAAAAGTAATAATCTTTTTTTTTAAAAAAAATCATCATTTCTGATGTCATAAGAGTTTGTTTGTTTGAGACAGACTCACAAGGTAGCCTAGAACTCACTCTGTAGCCAAGAATGACCTTGAACTTCTGACCCCCCCCCCAAGTGCTGGGCTGACAAACACGCCCACCACACCTTGTTTATGCTGTGGACTAAAGGAGGTTTTTGTGCATCCCATCCTGGTCAGGTATTCTGCCAATTGAGCTACATCACAGCAGCCCGGCTTCCTTAGTTTAATCCACAATCTCATTTTTGCCTCTTTTTTTAAAACAACCGTGTGGTACCATCTGGTTTCCTTTTTCTGACTGTCTGGGTCCCTGCTAAGGACTTAGCTGCGTAGGACCATCCAGGGCTGCCAGGGTTACATGTAAGAGCTCTGTGCCAGCTACTAATACCTTGCAGATATGACTTAAGAAGACAACTTACGTTGGCTCACAGTTCTAGGGGGTCTCAGTCCATCACTGCTCGGTAGGCACAGTGGAGCTGCTAGTTCATGACTGCAGGAGCCTGTGGCAGAGGCCGTCCACATCATGGCAGACCAAGAAACAAACAGCACAGCAAAACCTGGGGCAGATCCTACTCTCATTCCTAGTGACCTGTTTCTGCTGGCCGTGCCTTACTTCTGAAAGCATCCACAGTGTTCCAGAAGGGGGTCAACAGTGAGGGACACACAACTGAAACATGATGCTGAGTGTGACTTCTCAGAGCCACACCACCACAAGCCACTAACCCCACTTGAACACTGATAGGGTTCCCTGTGCAAAGGGCTTCACGAACCAGCGATTAGTGTCAGGATGTGATGGTCTCGGCCTTGCGAGACCAGAGAGAGGATTTGTAAGACCCTGCCTGGCGACTCAGTAAAAGCCATGCCGCCATGTTTCCACCATCCTGTGTCAAGAGCCTGGGTCATTCAACTTTTTTATATATATATTTATGTATGTATTTGAGTGACCTGTCTTCATGCACACCAGCAGAGGGAATTAGATCTCATTACAGATGGTTGTGAGCCCCCATGAGGTTGCTAGGAATTGAACTCAGGACCTCTGGAAGAACAGTCAGTGCTCTTAACCACTGAACCATCTCTCCAGCCCCAACTTTTTTTTTCTAATCTCCCTCCAATTTCTATCAACTCCCTTCCTCCCTGCCAGCCCTTTTCCCTGACTCATGACCTTTGGTTTTGTTTTCTGCTCCATTTAATTTAACTAGGACAATACTACTCATTGGAACCTGGTAGTCTCTAGTTGTTGCTGGAGGCAACAACTCCCCCTTCCCCTGGATCTACCAGTAGCAAATAGTTCACAGTGAAAGGTAGAGCCCCTAAGCCTCTCCTCCAGCCACGCCTGACTAGACAGCCTCATTCCTGTGGGTAACCACAACCGCTGTGAGAGTTCATACTGTGATGGCCGTATGGTTCCCAGAAGATGTGTAACTCTAGATTCAGGAAATCCAGCGCCCTCTTCTGCCTCCCCAGGTCCACTGCAAGCACATGGTGCACATACATACATGCAGGCAAACAGTCATACACATAAAGTAAAAATAATTTTTTTTGTTATTTTTGTTTTTTTTGAGACAAGGTTTCTCTGTGTAGACATTGCTGTCCTGGAACTCACTCTGTAGACCAGGCTGGCCTCGAACTTACAGAGATCCACCTGCCTCTGCCTCCCAAGTACTGGGGTTAAAGAAGTGTACCACTAAAATTATTACCAAAGGTATTTCCTGAGCCATGGAGATGAAGGATAAAGGTATTTGCTGTACAAGGTTAGTCACCTGAGCTCACTCCTCTCAACCCACATAAAGATAAAATAAAGGGGGCTGGAGAAATGGCTCAGAGGTTAAGAGTACTGGCTGTTCTTCCAGAGGTCCTGAGTTCAATTCCCAGCAACCACATGGTGGCTCAGAACCATCTAGAATGAGGCAGACATACAGGTAGAATACTTTATATATAATTAATAAAATGAAAAATTGTCCTCTGACTCTGTACACACACCACCAAGGCATTTTGGAAACTAAGTTTTGTTTCTGCTTACTTCCAACTTCAAAATTTTGCTTAATATTTTAATTTTGAAAGATCTCTACAACCAACAAAGAGGTTTCACAAACAACACGGAAAAGACCTAGAGATGATGAGGTAGAGGCTGGGGGAGGCTTCGATGACACTGGCCCCGCCTGATCTAAAGGACAGCAGCGGGTCAGCCAGAATGTTCTCTGCACACAAAGACTAATCATGTACCCAAAGACACTACAAGGAATCCCCAGACTTCCCCATCACAGAGCTCAGTACCCACACCCAGCTGCCTATTGACTGGATGGGGATGTCTTAGTTACTCTTCTGGTGATCAGCAAGACACCACAACCAAGGCGAGTTACAGGAGAGCTTATTTGGAGCTGACGGTTTCAGAGAGTCCGTGACCATGATGGTGGGGAGCACGGCAGCAGGCACACTGCTGGAGAAGTGGGGGGCACTCGTCTTCAAGCACAACCATGAGGCAGAGACACTGGGAATAGCCTGAAACTTCCACCCCTGCCCCCAGTGACACATTCCTCCAGCGAGGCCACATCTCCTAATCCTTCCCCAACCGGTCCACACACTGGGGACCAAGCATTCAAACACGCAACGTTCTTCTTCCAAGTCAACTCGAAAGAGAATCCTTCCTTGATCTTGTGACCACCCAAGACTCTGTAGACACAGAGGCCCCTACTTGATCCTGTTACCCAGCTACACTCCCAGTCTGTCCGTCAGTCCGCCCATCCGTCCGTCCGCCTGTCCCCCCTCTCCCCCCCCCTTCTCTTCCTTTGAGAATGCTTGTCTTAGGGACAAGTCAGAGAGGGTCAAGTTTTTTTCAACATTCTTATCTGTAACAGTATCTCTTCCGTACTCTATAAACCACCCCCTTCCCCCAACCTACCTTTCCAGGACAGGCCAGTAAGGACGACCAGCCAAGGCCCTTCTGCCTGGGAGATTAAAAGTGCTTTGCCATCAGTGAACTTCATCCCACTTTTGCTGGCTGCTCAGCTCCTCATATGTCTGAAAAGAATGAGAGGAGGAAGAACATTTAAAACACAGAATTTCCGAAAACCAGTACATTCTGGTACGGGATACATCTCAGGGCAGTGGACACGGCTCAGCCAGAGTGCTTGGCTAACATGCAAAAGTCCCCAGCACTGCAGGGAGCCATTCCATCTCGGTTTCCCGTCTCCTAAGCCAATCTCACTTGGCTGGGTCTTTCTTGCTCGCTACCTGGGTCAATGCCACCCCAGCTCCCTTCGGTGGCACAGAATCATTTCCAGACCTGAAGCAGGAGTGTACACACAGGTAACTCCCCTGTCTTTCAGAGCTGTTTGTTGGTCTGTTTTTGTTTTTGAAAGCAAAGTTAATAGATCTGAGCCATGTTTGAGTTTGAATGTCATCTCACGGCTGAAAAAAAGAGTAGGTTTCTGAACGTTAGACCTTGACTCCCCATGAGGATCTGTTTTCAAAGTCAGGTCTAAAGGAAAAGTCATCCCTGTTGGGCTAGAGGCTAAAAAGGGGGGCTGTGAGAAGAGCACTCCTACTAAGAACCTGGTCCCTAAGAGGGGGATAACTTTCGCCCTGGTCCCGAGCATCTGTGCAGCGGGGCTCCCTGAGCCTCCATCCCATTAGGCAAAGTGGCACAAAACAAACTCAGAAACTACTGGCTTCTCCATAAGACAGAAGCAAAGCCCTCGGAAGTCCACTAGAAACGGTGTGTTCTATAGACACACATTTCCCAGGGTCCGAGCTGAAGCCCTCTAGCGTGCCAACACAACCCGTGCTCAGCAACGCTGCTGTGAGCCTGGGCAGGTGGGTGTGGATACCCAGTTCAGCATCCAGGGAGGACCACTGGGCTTTCCAAGAAACTCTGAGCAGAGCCACCCGAAGCTTTAGCCAAAGACTAGAAGAAGAAATAGCTTACATGCTGACCCCCGAAAATAGCAAACAGTAGTAAGACAGACCCAAGGAAACCTGAAGTAAGTGTGGAAAGAAGGCGCTTTGAAAAACCGGAAAGACAAAGCAGAAAGCATGATGGAGCTCAGAGGATTGCATCCTCAGGAATTCAGGACGGGAGATAAGGAGCCAGGAAAAAATGCACTGGGGGTTCGTAGGAATGCGTTAAGTCCCCCAGTGGAAGGAGGACAGGACCTCCAGGTCTGGGTATGACTTCTGTCAGCCCCTCTTGTTTCAAGGGCAAAGTTAGGGAGGGACCAAGCTTGCTGACTGCTGGGCTGGGAATCGGGGACAGGGGGAGGGGGAACGGGGGAGCGCGCACCGAACTGCTTTGGTTCCTGAGAAGTAAACAGCTCAGCTCGCCCTAAGCAAGCGCGTCCTTGTCCTGGGAGCCCAAGCCGGCTGAGGGTCCAGCTCGACCCGTCAAGGGCGGCTGAAGACACACCCAGGATTCCATCCTCAGAGAGTCACAAAAAGGCGCAACTCAGCACTCTCCCCACCACCACCACACACACACAGACCAGGGAATCCTAGGCAGGCGCTGTACGGGTCGGCCTCTCCAGTGGGGTGCTGTTGCCTCCACGCTCCTGCCTCTCCTAAGCCCCTCCACCCTGGACTCCTGATGACCTCTTACCCTGCCCACCCAAACCCAGGCCAACAAAGCCCAGTGCTGGGCGGGGCAGAGCATCTGGCCAGTGGTGGTGGGGGAAGTACAGGGACCCCACAGACGCCCGCATAGGTGGGTTTCGTACCCGGTGTCGGTGGCAGGGGCGGGCTCCGTCTCCCTGGAGACAGTTGCCCAGGGGATACGGCGGGAGGGTCCCGGAGTGACCGGAGGGCGCCAGCCTCCTGGCCCGTGTGCAGCCCGCAGGGGTGGCGGTGAACGAGGGAGCCGGGCATCAGCGGAGGGGCGCGGCCCGGGGCGGGGCTGAACAACGAGCTGGAGAGGGCGACCGGGCGGGGCGGGGCGCGGTCGGAGGCGGAACATCCCGGAGATAGGGCGGGACCAGAGCCCGTTGTGCCACTGTGCAGTTAGCAAGCATTAATACCCCAGGTCTGGGGAGGAGAAATAGCCACCGGGCGCGGTGAAGTGGAGACTCCTTGGCTGCTCTTGCAGGAGGTCAGGGGCTAAAGCAGGGGTCTTCAGGGTTCTCCCCATCTCCCCATCACAGAGCCCCAGAACAACAGAGTGATCCTGGATGGCAAGCATAGGCAATCCTTGCTATGGTCTTTTACAATTAGCGGATAGACGGCGCTGTTTATAAAGTGAGATCCACCCAGGCTCTTTCTGTCTTAGTTTGTTTTCTATTGCTGTGATAAAACAGCGTGACAAAAGCAACTTGGGGAGGAAAGGGTTTATTTGCCTTACATATCCCTAGTCACAGTCTACTGAGAGAAACCGAAGCAGGAACTGAAGCAGAAGCCATGGAGGAATGCTACTTATAGGATTACTCCCTATGTCTTGTTCAACCTGCTTTCTAAGGATCACTGGGAACCACCTACCCAAGTGTGGCACTGCCCCCAGTGAGCTGGGCCCCATCAGCCATTAGTCAAGAAAATACCCCACCCCCACTTACCTACTATGTAGGAGGTGTTTTCTCAATTGATGTCCCTCTACCCAGATAACTCTGGGTTATGTCAAGTTGGCAAAACAAAACAACAACCACCACAAAATCCCCCCCCCCAACTACCAGGACTCTACCCCCTTGGTTCTGAGGGCATCCCCGGGAAGGGCAGAACATTCAGACCTGTGTCAGCCCTGGAGTTGCTGGGCCCCCAGGATTCCGTGAGTCTGGACTCTGGTTGTGTCTGTCAGTGCGAAATCCCACACCACATGGAATTAGAAACAAGTGATTTATCCAAGACTTTCGCTCCACATCTGAGTTCCTTACAACAGCTACGCCATCCTAGGGCTGGGGTTCCATCTAGGAACCTATATGGTAGGTCTACTGTTCTCCCAGGGACAGTAAATGAGGAAACCCAGGGTACCCTCCCGTGCACACACCATCCTCACAGCCTTTCTGTTGTGCTTCATTTTAGTGCAGGGCATTTGCATTTAGAGCCGTGGGTGTGCTGAGCCAGCAGTAGTATCATTCCTTATGTCCCCACAAGGAATCACTGTGTAGCCCCGGCTGCCCTGGGACTCATTAGGCTAACCTCGAACTCACAGAAATCTGCTTCCACTGCCTCCCAAGTTTTGAGACAGATTCACTAAGTCGCCCAGACTGGCTTGAACTCTCCAGCCTCCGTTTCCTCAGCAGCTACAGGCCCAGTTCACACAGCAGAAGTAACATGGAACTCGTTTGGTTTTGCACTGGACCCATGAAACCTCTTGTTTTACCCTGTCTTCTTATGTTCTGAGACTTCATCCTTTGTGGAAAGTGGAGCTCAGAGGAGAAATGGGTTCCAGGCCCACAACTGCCCCAGATGAGGTCAGGCTCAATCACTGGTTGTCACTGTGAGTCCTAGGAATGGCCGGGCAGTGGTGGCGCACACCTTTAATCCCAATACTCTGGAGGCAGAGGCAGGTGGATCTCTGTGAGTTCAAGGCCAACCTGGTCTACAGAGTAAGTTCCAAGACAGCCAAGGCTACCTAGGAAAACCCTGTTTCAAAGAAACAAACAGAGTCCTAGAAAGGTCCCTGAGTTAGTGAAGAATTAAAAGCCAAAAGTTGGGCCAGAAGTTCCCAGGGACTGCGGAGCCCAGCATGAGAGGACTAGGCTGCTGAGATGGCCAGGATGTGGGAGGTCCCCAGGCAAGACTTAAAAAGCCCAGGCCAGGAGCTTCCCATGGCCCCAGCATCCCTGCCTAGGCCTTGGTGCAGGAGCACCCTAGGAGGAGAGCTAGAGACAGCAGGATGTAATTCATTCCCAGCACCATGTCTGGATGTCCCATACATCTTAGCTTCCATGTCTAGATGTCTTAAAGACAACACCACTAGCTGGGCATGATTGTGCTTTAATCCTAGCACTCAAGAGGCAGAGGCAGGCAGATCTCTGAGAGTTCAAGACCAGCCTAGTCTATAAAGGGAGTTCCAAGTCAGTCAAGGCTACAGAATGAGACCCTGTCTCAAAACAACAAGATAAAAGCAAGATATCTCCCCAGGTATTATTAATGTAAACACTTGCTGTGTTTGCCCCAAGGATGCAAGGAGCAAGTATCGCCCACAAGCTGATCTCTGCAGCCTTGGACCCCTCTAGGCTTGTAAGTGAGTCTGGGAGTAGAGCCATCCTCGGTGAGCAACCTGGAGATCCTGAGCCCACCTAAATTCTCCAAGGCTCAGTGAAGCCTGGGTCTCCTAGGCAGCACAGACCCCAGAGTAGACCCCAGAGTCCAAAAAAAGTCATGGCTCTCTCTTGAACGAGGAGATGGAGAGGGGAGGAATTCAGACAGCAGCCTGGGTGCAGAGGAAAGAGAACTCTCACAGGTTAGCAAGTCCCACAGTTAATGAGTGTCAGCCACCAACGAGATTTTTCAAAGCAGAAAAACTCTAAGGTCCTCTGCCCACTTCTCCATGTGTGGGGGCTCCCCTTGCCCCACGGGAGCCATGCATGGTACTACCCTTCCCCCCAATTTCACTTTTTTCTGATAGCATAGGTTTGAGTGAATTCTAGACTCAAAGACAAGATCCCCATTAACAATGAACCCCAGTGCCCAGCTTGGGGTGCAAAGTGAACAGTCAGGTACTAATTTCTCTTGGAGTCCAGGTGGAAGAAACAGGATTTCTTTGAAATGGCAAAATCCACAAAATGGTGACATGTCTCTATCTTAAAAATATGCCAGAACTGTACTGGCAAAAACGGAAAAGATAGAAATCATTAAAACATTGGGAAGTCCAGAGAAATGGCCTAATGGGTAGAGATTTTAGCCATGCAGGCCTGACAACCTGGTTTGCCCCAGAACCCTCATAAAAGTAGAAGGAGAAAGAACACAAAGCAGTTCCCCATCCTCCACACATGCACAATGGCATGTGTCCCACCCCCAACAGTAATAATACCAGAAAGTTTTAAAAAGTATTTGGAGAGAAGCCAGGCTTGGAGGTGCATGCCTGTAAAACTTGAAAGACGAGGAAGATGCCCATTGTTGACCTCTGACCTCCACAGGCACCCCCCCCACACACACACACAGATACACACTTAGGAGTTTCACTACTGTCAAAACTCAAGAGTAAATAGAGAAATTAAATTTCTGCCCCTGTTTGCAGCTGCCAAAAGGAGCCAATTCTCTGTTAAGTACTCTAGCCTAAGAACAGGAAACCAAATACTCCCACTCACGGGAGCCCTTGTTCCACTCAAGACGTGTATTTGCTGCCATCACCCCTCCCTCCTGTCCTGACACTTCCAGGTCACCCCACTGTGTTGCAATCCCACCTCGTTCAGCTGCCTGCCTTCCCCAATGACTTCCCTTCGGGAACCCTGCTCGTGGCTTCCTTCTCCAAGTGGCACCAGCATTCCTAGCTTTGCCAACCTGGTACGGTCCAGGGTCATCCAAGAAGGGAATAGGTATGTGTATGATGGATTGGCTAGATCCCCAACCCACTCTGGGTGGCACCATTCCCTGGGCAGGTGGCCCTTGGCTACATAAGAACACCAGCTAAGCACAAGCCTGTCCGTAAGCAAACTAGAGAGGAAAACCCTGCAAGCAGCATTTCCCATGGTTCCCTTGAGTGCATGCCTTGACTTCTCCCAGTGATGGACTATTGGATATCCTTGGTTGTCAACTTGACTCCTATGGACCCAAAGCCCCAAGATGGAATGCACACCTGTGAGGGATTTATTTTCTTATTTGAAGCAGGAAGAGTCAACTTCCAGTCTGGATCTCTGAGTTAGGAAGACACGCCTTGAATCCAGCTCTGAGGTGGGAAGAGACATCTTTAGTCTGGGCCACAACAGCTGCTGGCAGCCTATAAGAGGACACGGAAGAAGGAAGGCGTTTGCTCTTTGCCTGTGGCCCTCACCTTGCTAGCGCATCCATGACTGGAATTAAAGTCAATCGACATCTTCGGGATTCCGGCCTATACTGAAGCCTTGCGGACTGAGCAACTACCAGACACTTGGACTTTCCGTTCACAGCCAGCCCTTGCTGGATTAGCTGGACTGCCGCCTGTAAGTCATTTTCATAATTTCCCTTTATGTATAGAGAGATTTGTTCTACAAATTCTGTTAATCTAAAGAACCATGACTAACACACCTCCTAATAATGCCACTCCCTGGTGACCAAGCACCCACATCCATGAGCCTATGGGGCCGTTCTTATTTGAACCACCACATGTGTCATGGTGTTTCTCACAGTCACAGAACAAAAAGTAAAATGGAGACTAAAGTCGGGGTGGGGGGTCAGATACAACTAACAATAAAACACATTAAATGTGGATGTTAAATTCTAATTGGAAAATAGGAGGGCAATGTAGGATTATCCCCTGAAAGGGATAAGATTCCATATTTATTTACATAGTCCACTATTGCTTTGTCTCCTTGGTATACTGTTCTGTTTTGATTAGAAACAGGGTCTTTTTTTTAAAAAAAAAATATTTATTTATTTATTATGTATACAACATTCTGTCTGTGTGTATGCTTGCAGGCCAGAAGAGGACACCAGACCCTTGTGGTTGCTGGGAATTGAACTCAGGACCTTTGGAAGAGCAAGCAATGCTCTTAACCTCTGAGCCATCTCTCCAGCCCCTAGAAACAGGGTCTTTGCTACACTGTCCAGGCTGGCTTCTGGCTTCTCAGTGCCTGCGATCCTGCTGCAGCAGCTTCCTAGGTAGCTGGGACTAGAGAGATACATGCTTGTCCTTCTGCTGGTCTGTTCTTTTGATACGTTTCTGGGGAGCCTAATTACGAGAGCCCTCTCTCTCCTGCCATCTTTACACGTTTTCATTAATCTTTCAATTCTCATCCTCCAGTTAATGAAAAAAGTCACTCAACTGTAGTTAAAAAGCCAAGTTAATTAGGACCTGAAGCTTCCATCTCCTCTGTGGTCAATTCCCTAAACTCTGACTACATGTCTAGCTTAGCAGAAGCTCCCAGAGTTTGTGACTTAGGGCATGGAAAGGGGTGGGTAGGCTGAAGAAAGCCATGCTTGATTTGGTGTTGTTCATTCTTTCATGTGTCTACCAAAAATCTATGAGTGTTTCCAAGAACAAAGTTCTGGAAAATTCTTGGCTTTGGAGAGGCCTGCTAATGACCCACTGCCTGGTCTATGGCAGGAAAACCAGCACACACAGGGGTGACCTTGACTCAGAAGCAAGGATCAGTCAGACAGATAGCACACACTGGCAGCGTCTAAATACTCACAGAGCAGTATCTGTCACAGTTTCTGGGAGTCTCAGGTTCCCGGCGAGGGCCTGTGAACCTGAGTCCTTTGTGTTGTCTGTTAATGGAAAGAAACGCTCTGTTTGTGGAAAAGACCCACTGTGAATACTTCCTGAGGGAGAAGATAGAATAATAGTCCAGATAGGATGCTGAGTTCCTCATGAAAGGTTCCGGGGTCGGGTGGGTTTCTGGCCCTGATTTTCTAGAATTACCTTATAGATGTGTTGTGGCAACTGCTGGGGACTAAGTAAGAAGATAAGTTTAAGACAATGAACCTGGCAGCATTTGCTAAACACAGCCACAAAGTTGTTCTTAGCGAGCAGGCAAGTTTCCCAAGCCAAAAAGTAATGGCAGTAAGTTGGCCTGTGTTAAATGCCAGATACCAGACACAGAGGCCCTGGGGTATAAAGCCAGGTCACTAGCCTAGTGGTATAATCTAAATACCTTCTCTTTCCTCCCTCTTCCCTCTCACACACAGTGGCTCATAACTGCCTGTAACCCTAGTTTCAGGGGATCTAATGCCCTCTTCTGGCCTGTGTGGGCATGTGCACACACATGGTGCACAGATATACACTCAGGTATACACACATGCACATAAAATAAATAAATCAAAACTATAATAAATAATCAAATAACATAAAACTCAACCGCCAAAGCTTCAGCAAGGTCCAAAGTGCTAGTTTGAAAGCATGATATATGTCCATTTTAGTGAGATGTTAGCCTCCCCTCCAGACAGTCTTACATGGATCACCCAAGGGAAGCCGATGGCTCTCTCTGCCTCTGTTGGATGGCGTGACCCACTTCAAGGTGGACTGAGTTTGAAGGGGCGAACAGACCGTCTCACCCACTCTACGCCCAGCCGACTTGGGAGGTGTGATGAGTTTACCCCCACACCAAGCAGCCGATGATCACTGTCTAGTTCAACTATGACAATGTCTAGCTGGAGATAACACACGAGACCGCTGCTCCACTTCCAGGGACAATTGCAATGCCCCGGCTTGCTTTACTCATTCCGTAAGGAGGGGTTCCCACGACCCTTCCTCACTTGAAGCCCTCCTAGAGTGGCTTCAGCACTCAGGGAAATGACAACCTGTGTTCCTCAGCGTATGGCAGGCCACACTGCTGAGGTCTCCGAGGAGTGCTTGCTGCAGCAAGGACAGAGGTGAGAGGGACGTGGACTGTCACACCCGGGCTGGGTGCCACCCTCCAGGACTCTGTCCATGTGCAGCTGTTTGAAGCAAACACTGAACTTTAGGGTTTTAGTTTTTTGTTTATGTTCTTTTGGGTTTTCAACATAGGGTCTTACTACCTATCATCAGTTAGCCTGGAACTTGCATTTTGAAATGCTTTTGTTTAAGAGCTGACTAAGGACAGGAGGAAAAGCCTGGCTAGCCTGCCTCATTTCCTACCTGTGTGCCTCTTTTACTCTGGCTGAAGACAGCGAAATGTAAAGCTGCAGCCACCTTGGATTCCAGGAGGAGCAAAAGCTCACAGACAGATCCCTCATACCCTGCCTACTCCCCTGATGAGGGCAGTCACCCGTAAGAGAGACACTGGAGGGGCAGTCATCACCTGAGAGCCATCTTGTCCCCTCAAGCCATAAAGACTTTTCGGACCATCTTGCAGGACAGCAGCTGAGGCAACATGGGCCACAACTTCTTACAATGCACACTGTCTCTTCAGGCAACCCTTCCCGTTTAAACAGTGCACATCGGTGCCTTAAAGAGAAACTTGGGGTCCCAGAACCCCTTAGTCTATTCCTTTCCCCAGGGTGGCCACATTGAACACATCTCATCATTCCTTTTTAATCTGTGTAACGGGGCTGGGTGGCTTCTCCTAGTTTGCTGAGGCAGCCACAGCCCAGGCTTTGTAAAAACTCTGGTTCCACTTAGACTTTCCAGTGACTAGCCTCACTTCTGAATCTACTGACGGAGCAGCTATCAATCAACTCATTAGATGCAAAAAGACATTATTCATTAGCAGGTTTCCAGGATTTTTTTTAGAAGTTGTGTAACAATACATAAGGAGGGGGGAAATCAAACACACACTTCATAATATCATAGCAACCCAGGGCTGCAGGAGGAACCACCAACCTCCATACCCCCTGGGAAGGCCTGTTCTGAACAATATTATCACTGATAACCAAAATGAAAAGCAACGTCCAAACTGGCTCTTTGGCTTAGAAATGCAAATAAAATCCACAGACATCTGGAGACATACATGACATCTGTAAGGAACGACCATGCTGGCAGGAGGAGGTGCGTTTGCAAAAACAGGTTCAAGGCCACATATGCCCACATCCTCAGCTCCCTGACTGTAAACAGGGATCAGTCACCCAGGTTTCAAGACAGAAGGGGAGACAGAGTGCCAAGCTGGTCCCCAGTGGGTGCACAGGTAGCATGGTAGCCCCTTCTAGAGAAAGCCAGAGATTGCCAAGGGCATCTCATGGGCCATTCTCTGTGTGAGAATCACACTTTATATAATATAGTCTCCACCTGGGAATCAAGCCTACATTTTTGGGGGCAGAGGTTGAGACAGGGTTTCTCTGTAGCTTTGGAAACTGTACTGGAACTCACTCTGTAGACCAGGCTGGCCTCGAACTCACAGAGATCCACCTTCCCAAGTGCTGGGATTAAAGGCATGCACCACCACCGCCTGGCCTATTTTGTAAACTTCCATCTACATTTGTACGTTTCCACATTTTTATAAGTAACCTGCATTAAAATCTGTGCAATAAAAATATATGCCACAATGTACCAATGGCACTGATGACTTTATAATTATAAATGTATAAATATTACATACATACATAGCATCTAAATGTCCAATATAGAAGATTTTAGTCTGTAACTCTTAAACAATGTGGCCACTTCAACTTCTACATCCCTTCAGTATTTAGTATCTTTTAAAATTGCAAATTCTCAAGGCAGGCTTATGGGATGTGGGGGGATTGTGTGGTGGGTATATGCGGTGTGGTGTGGTGTGTGTTTGTGGGGGGTATAGTGTGTGTGTGTGTGTGTGTGTGTGTGTGTGTGTGTTGGACATAGGTCCCGCTCTCAGGGGCCTCAGTTACTCGATGGTTCCTCTCACACTTAGAGTGAACCTTGAGGCCCGCTCTCCACACTCTGACCCTCCTTCCTCAGTCTCTCTCCTGAGGCCCCATGTCTCACGCAACTCTGCACCCACTGAGAAAAAGGAAGAAAAGTCTTGGGGACACACCCTGCACACCCCATTCCATAATTTATCATATATGCCTGTGTCTCCCTGGCAAGGATTATGTGTGTTCGTCCTTGCCCAGAGCATGTCTTGAAGCCATTTCTGCCCTAGAACTTGTAAAACTCAGCTTGGTCTCTCATTCCTTCCCAAGTATTAGATATGCCATGGTGGGCCACCTCATCTCCAGGGCCTGATACGTCAAGCTGCTCACAACCACGTGTCATTCCAGTTTCACGGATTACAATGCCCTCTGTCCTCCTCCAGTGCCCAGCACATGCATCATGCAGACAAACTCATGTGGACACACATAAATAAAAATAAATAAGGCACACGCCTTTAATCCCAGCACTTGGGAGGCAGAGGCAGGCAACTCTCTGAGTTCGAGGCCAGCCTGGTTTATAGATCGAGTTCTAGTACAGTCAGGACTATGCAGAGAAACCTGGTCTTGAAAACAAACATAATAATAATAATAATAATAAAGTAAATA
>NC_022016.1:83231922-83258014 GCF_000317375.1 Microtus ochrogaster | reverse complement strand
TTTTGGTTTTCGAGACAGGGTTTCTCTGTGGCTTTGGAGCCTGTCCTGGAACTAGCTCTGTAGACCAGGCTGGTCTCGAACTCACAGATATCCGCCTGCCTCTGCCTCCCGAGTGCTGGGATTAAAGGCGTGCGCCACCATCGCCCGGCCAAAATAAACATTTTTTAAAGATGCACATTTCTCGGGCTGAGGAGATGGCTCAGCAGGTGAAGTGCTTGCCTCATGAATGTAAAGACCAGAGTTGGGACCTAGAACCCCTGTAAACGATGGGTCGGCATTGCAGGCTAGCTTGTAATTCCAGTGGCCAAAAGGTGAATTCTGGGGATCCCCAGAGCAAGCTGGCTAGCTAGACTGCCTGATGGACCAGCTCTGGGTTCAACTGAGAGAAGCTACTTCAAGGAGCCAGGTGGAGATGGAAGACTGCTAACATGAACCTCGGGTCTCCACAGGCACACGCTTCCCCATCCCCGTACACAGAACTTGTGTATCTACGCGTGTACACACATCACACACATGCACAAGAGGGGAACAAACTATAGATTTCTTGTCAAAATTCTGTCTCATTCATACAATTTTTTTTCATAGTCCTCATGTTTTCAAATTAAGGCTGGAGTCATGGCCGGGAGTAGAGGAAGTCACTGAAGAAAACATAAACATCTTTCTGGAGCAGCAATTTGACCGAAAATGAGGGAGAAATATTCTTTATAGTAAAATAAACATGCACGGATCATGGAAGAGAATGTAAAATTGATGTCAGTGTTAAAAATAGGGCTTGAAGCTTCAAAGCAAGGTCACAGTCGGGGTGGGATGCTGCGGGCTGGGTTATATATCACATCTTCTCTGGCCAGCGCAGTGGGTGGGAACGTTGGAGCAGAATGGTCCATGTGGGTCAAGGTTACTGCTGCTGCTGCTTGGCCATTTCCCAGTCAATTCCCCATGAACCTAGTGCACAGGGATCCTGGGTGGCCTGCCCAGAGGCACTGACTTATGTCGCAGCTACAGAGACAGGGTTCAGTTGATCATCCCAGAAACTTTATCACAGGTGTAAAAAGCTGATATTCACACCACACCATGCAAGCTTCATGTAAAAAGCTGGTATTCACACCACACCATGCAAGCTTCGTGTGAAAAGCTGATATTCACCCACACCATGTGAGCTTCCCGTAAAAAGCTGATATTCACACCGCACCATGCAAGCTTCGTGTAAAAAGCTGGTATTCACACCACACCGTGCAAGCTTCAGCCATAACTGGCAGCATGGACACCTGTCACTCAAGAGCCATCCCCTCTCAGGGTGTGGGCTTCTAAGATTCAGACTTTAAATGGCAGAAACTTGAAGCTTCTCATGGAGCTATTACCTGCCACCGGATTCAATTACTTCGGATTATCGGCACAAATCAGTGAGACACTGTCAATCCTAGGCTTTCAGACGAAAGCTTGTTGGCTTAAGCACTCATCACATACATGTGAAGTATCACAATACATGAACCACAGCTCCTTGCTAAGTAGCCTAACACAGCGTTAAACCCCCAATCCTCTTGCCCTGATATCTTTTTTTTTTTTTTTTTTTTTTTTGGTTTTTCGAGACAGGGTTTCTCTGTGGTTTTGGAGCCTGTCCTGGAACTAGCTCTTGTAGACCAGGCTGGTCTCGAACTCACAGAGATCCGCCTGCCTCTGCCTCCCGAGTGCTGGTGCCCTGATATCTTAAGCTGCAGGTGTATGTCACTCTGCCCAGCCCATTGGTCCAATTCGTTGTATTTAAGATTTATGTATTTATCAGGTATACAGTGTTCTGTCTGCGTGTATGTCTGCAGATCAAAAGATCTCATCATAGATGGTTGTGAGCCACCGTGTGGTTGCTGGGAATTAAACTAAGGTCCTCTGGAAGGGCAGTCAGTGCTCTTAACTGCTGAGCCATCTCTCTATCCTGTCTTTTTTAAAGTTTTAAATTGCGTTTACTTGTGTGTGTGTGTGTGTGTGTGTGTGTGTGTGTGTGTGTGTGTGTGTGTGTGTGTATAGGCACGAGAATGCCATAGAGCAGGACAGAGGTCAGAGGACTTTGGGGAACTTTCCACTATGGATTTCCAGGAAACAAGCTCAGGCCATCAGGATTGTCAGGCAACATCCTTACCCAGTGAGTTCTTTCCTCCCTCCCTCCCTCCCTTCTTCAGTGCTGGGGATCAAGCCTAGCACCTTAGGCCTGTGAGGCCAGTGCTCTACCCGAACCGAACCCCGAACCGCTAGCTTTCATCTGTGTGATCCCAAGGCTCCTGCTTAGAACACTAGCCTGAAGTTGTTTACGTTCATTTGCTCCAAGCCCAGCCCACTCAACCCCTGAAATGTCTCAGGCAATGGCTACTTGCTAGAAAAACAGCCTACACTTCACCGCTTTCCAAAGGACAGGCAGGGTACCTCATTCAAATATTTGCCTCAGCACACAATAGGAGAAGAGCCCAGGGGGGCGGGTGAGTCACACACACACCCCACCCCCACCCCCCCACCCCCCCCCACTCCCCGACTTCAGAGCTCCCAGAAGCAGGAGGCTTGTCCTATTCTTTTGTTGACGCTGAAAGTGAATATTGATTGATTTTTAGAATTGTTTTTAGACGACAAATAAGGGAGAAAGTGGGGGACTTTGGAGGTTTTCCCCCCAGAAGGAATGTCTCAGGAAGCAGATTATCTGAGACCAACATCCTGGTTGTATGGACTTCCTTACCAGCAGCAGATCTGCCTGGAAGAGGCACACCTGGGCAGCTTTGCTCACACACCCCGCTCACCTGGTTTTGTCTCCCCACTTGAGGTTGCCCTGGGCCACTGGAATTGAAAACAGGGGGCACTTGATTCTAGGGGACTTCTGGGGCTGGAGAGATGGTTCAGCAGTTAGGAGTACAGACGGCTTTTGCAGAGGACCAGAGTTCAGTTCCCAGCAACCCTGCCTTGATCTGATGCCTCTGGCCTTTGAGGGTATATTACCCCCTCCCCAACACACACATTAAAAAGTGGGGGTGTGGTTTGGTTGCGTAGAATATACAAAGCCCTGAGGTCTGTCCCCAGCAATGAAAAAGAAGAGGTGCTGGGGAAGGCTTCAGTAATTAGCACCACGGGCAAAAAGCCAGGCTGGTGCCTGAGCCCCGGGTTCTGCTGTCTGAAGTCTCTGGGTCATCCATAGAGCTGCCTCTGTTTTTGTTCTGTTTTTATTTTGAGACAGGGTTTCCTGTCATCTAGGCTGGCCTTGAATGGTCTACGTAGACAAGGGTGTCCCCAAATTCTGGCATCATAGGAGTACGCCACTATGCCAAGCTTATGCGATGGTGGGAAGGAACACAGGGCTTCTGGCATGCTAGGCAGACACTATCAACCGTGCCCCCCACCCCCAGCCCTGACCTGAGTTTCTCAAACAGCACAACGGAGCGTGCACATGCAAACAGCAGAAAAGCTCCCAAGATGAAATCTGCTCTTGACAAGAGCCATTCATAATCTTCACTTCTACTTTCCATAGCACAGAGCAGCAAGACCACAGGAGACCCAGGTTCCCAGAGAAACAAAGCCCATCGAAACCCTCCGCCTGCTCTGTGAGGCACACCTGGCCACAGCACAGGTCAGTCACGTGCCTCAGAGCAACCACCATCTAGAACCAGCCGGACAGCCAATCAAGAGGACGGTGCATTTGGACAGAAAGGCTTTGCTGGCTCTCCCTCCATGATCATCCACCCTTTGGCAGCTGATGCCTTTGCATAAATCAATCCCCCTTAGGCCAGCCTTGAACTCAGAGATCTGGCAGCCTCTCCCAAATGCTAGGATTAAAGGTCCACCATGGTCTGGCTTTAGAGACCCTGTTTTAAGAGAATAAGGAAGAGAAAATGATAGAAGACAGCCTGTGACCTCTTCTGGCCTCTACATGTGTTCACGTGGGTGTATACACACACACACACACACACACACACACACACACAGCCAAACACAAAAGCACATGCCTAGCTAGGCATGGTGGGAACAGCCTGTCATCCCAGCACTAGGGAGACACAGGCAAGGAGACCAGGGGTTCAAGATCTTCCTCGGCTATACAGTGAGTGAGAGGCTAACCTGGGCTACCTGAGACCATGTCTAAAAGATGGGGCTGTATTATTCTATATTATTGTATTACATATGGTACCTAGAGTTGTGTTACGTTTATAAAAACAAGGGAGCAGTTGTTAGTGGCTAGAATTGGGGGTGTTTCGTGCTTGGGATAAGGGACCTGTTTCAGCTACTTTCCAGATCTCATCTGTCTCAGTGTCTACCCCCTCCACCCATCCATGGCATTCTAAAATCTGATAAGTATTGCTATACCGCAGTCACAGCAACTGCCTCTGAGGCTCAGAGGGGTTGAGCAGTTAACTCAAGGTCCCTCAGCAGGGGGAAAGGGGGACTGGAAAGATGAATCAGTGGCTAAGAGCACACACTGCTCTTGGAGGGAACCCTTAGGTTCAGCACCCATGCAGGGTGGTTCACACGGCCTTAACTCCAGCTCTGAGGAGATACGATGACCCATGAATCCACATACAAATCATTTAAAAATAAAAATAATTTTTGACACATGGTCTCTGTAGCCCTGGCTGTCCTGAAAATGCTATGCAGACCTAGACCAGGCTGCTGGCCTTGACCTCAGAGATCTACCTGCCTCTGCCTCCTGAGGGCTGAAACCAAGGGTACAAAATAAATCGTTTCTGGCGTTTTTTTTTTTTTTTTTTAAGTGGCTGAGGCTAAAACTTCTGGGGTAGAGTTGCTCCTCGAGGAAGCTTGTCTCACGGAAGACCCTGGGTTCCACACTGAAACAAAAAAGCCAGCTGTGACCCTGAAGGCAACGCTTTTGCCATTGTGTGGCAATCCTGCCCTGCCCACTGGGCCATCTTCACCCCCTTCCCTTCCCAATGTTTCAACATGGCTCTGCTCTCCCTTCCCAAGAAGAACACTGCTCCAGCTTCCACAACAAGGAAAAGCAATGTCCCATCTAGACCGGAGGCAGCAGAGTGGCCCAGCGCTGCCAAGGCCCCTGAGGAGCCCATGACCCCATCATGCTCCCTCTTGCTTCCTGCAGGCTTCAGTAATAGGGGCTCCCCAAGTCCCTTCCAATACCACAAGTCCCATCTCATAAAATCCTTTTTTCAGGCAAAGTACAGTCCCCAAGAAGGACATGGGGAATAAGAGGCAAAAAAAAAAAAGCAACAAACAAAAATTAAAAAAATAAAAGAAAGAAAAACCCTGCCTGTCACCACCTCAGATGGTAAAGAAGGTCCCAGCCAGCAGGTGAGGAGAAGGTGATGCAGGAAAGAGAGGGGGCAAGGGCACCCCTCCTCCCGGGTCCTAGACGTCCACTCTCAGCTGCTGTGGGTCACAGAGACAGAGAGGAAGGAAGCAGGAGGGAGGCTTGCCGTGGCTGTTCAGCAGAGATCACTGGAAACTGAAATAGGGCCGAAGGTTACCCTGCGTAAGAAGCAGAACAGAGGAAGACGAAGACACCAGCTTCTTTCTTGGAAAACACGGACAGAATAGCCCCTTTGCTCTCGTGAACTGGGGGTGGCCCCCAAAGCTATACCATGGGCGCCTTTACCCTAAAACCTCGCCACTGATTGATAAAGATATTCATGTTTGGAAGCACACAAGTATGGGTGTGTGTGTGGGAGAAGCCAGCCGATGACCTCGGTGCTGTCCCTCAGCAGCACTGGCCTCCCTGTTTTAAGACAGAAAATTATTAAGATTTTTAATTTTTTGCCAGGCTGTGGTGGCACACACCTTTCATCTC
The DNA here is from genome assembly GCF_000317375.1 of Microtus ochrogaster. Classification (NCBI taxonomy): domain Eukaryota; kingdom Metazoa; phylum Chordata; class Mammalia; order Rodentia; family Cricetidae; genus Microtus; species Microtus ochrogaster. The sequence continues at coordinate 83,252,232 of NC_022016.1, read as the reverse complement.
AGCACTTGGGAGGCAGAGACAGCAGATCTCCAAGTTCAAGGCCAGCCTGGTCTACAGAGCAAGTTCCAGGACAGCCAGGGCTACACAGAGAGACCCTGTCTTGAAAAACAAAACAAATTTATTTATTTATTTATAAAATTGTATGTGTATGTGAGTATATGCTGTGTGTACAGGTACGGTGGAGGCAGAAGGAACCGTGGATCCTCTGGAGCTGGACTTACAGGCTACTGAGCGTACGCTGTCCATGGTGGGTGCTGGGAACCAAACCCTGGCCCTCTGGAGAGCAGCAAGCGCTCTTCATCACCGGTTCACCTCTCCAGCACCCAATTCATTTTGATTATTTTATATGTGTATGGTGGTGAGCCACGGCACATCAAGTGGGGGTCAGAATACAACTTCTCCTTCTACCTGTATGTGTCTCCGGGTCATCACGCTGGCATCTTTGGGCAGCATGACCTTTACCTGCTGAGTCAGCTTGCCAGCTCAGGGGAGCCTTTTTCCTTGGTAGGGCTCACCAGCTTGGTTCGGCTTGCTCATGAGTAAACCCCTAGGATCTGCTGCCTATCTTTGGCTTCCCAATGTTCGGACTGCCATACACACCAAGTTTGTTTTTTGTTTGTTTTGTTTTGCTTTTTGAGACAGGGTTTCTCTGTGCAACCCTGGCTGTCCTGGAACTCACTCTGTAGACCAGGCTGGCCTAGAACTCAGAGATCCACCTGCTTCTGCCTCCCCAGTGCTGGGATTAAAGGCATGCGCTACCACAGCCTGGTTTGTTTCTAAGCGTGGATTTGGTTCTTTGGCTCCAACTCGGGTAAAGTGCGCTCTGCTGAACTATCTCCCCAGCCACTGAGAAAGGATCTTTGCATATATAAGTTTAAGGACTAAAAGTGGCTTCTTAGCCGGGCGATGGTGGCGCACGCCTTTAATCCCAGCACTCGGGAGGCAGAGGCAGGCGGATCTCTGTGAGTTCGAGACCAGCCTGGTCTACAGAGCAAGTTCCAGGACAGGCTCCAAAGCCACAGAAAAACCCTGTCTCGAAAAAAACAAAAAAACAAAAAAACAAAAAACAACAACAACAACAACAAAAAAAGTGACTTCTTCCTGAATTACCTGAGTGGCCCTAGGTAGGGACAAGTCTAACAAGAGAAAAAGCCACACAGATGGGAGGAGATGGCCATAGGAGGACAGAGGCAGAGACAGGAATAATGGGAGTCACAGCCGAGGGCCACTTGGAACCACTGGCTGCCCGATGCGGCAAGGTCTCCCCTGGGGTTCGGAGGATGACACAGATGGACACATGTGGACAGAGTGACACGGATCTGCTAGAACCTTGACTTCAAACTTCTGGTTCCAGACAAAAAATCCGTTCGGTAGAAAGCACAACACTTTTGTTCCTTGGTGACAGCAGCCCCTTGAACCAATACAACATCCCTACAGGACTTAAATTGACAAGCAGGTTCCCTGACCCAGCTCTCTCCTCCCTCTCTCCCTCCCTCCCTGTTCCTGGCCTCTCCTCTCTTCTCTACCCCTACTGCTCTCTACCTACCCCCTCACATTTTCTGTAATGGAAGCAATTTCCCCACCAGGAGTACTGCCTGGAGCTCCTGGTGGGAGCTGCCACATGCATCAGCCAACCACAGATCACACCCAGCACAGGAAGCCGGAGCCCCTCTAAGGCACCCCTCTCCAGCAGCAGCCTGACCCTCACCCATCCCCAAAGCTTTGAAGGCTTGCATGCACACTCAACCGGAAGAGGAACTTTCTTAGGCTCCAGGGACATTGATGAGTGCTGCGGGGGGGGGGGGGCAGAGTGAGCCATATTTTGGTGTACCCCATATAGAAAGTCACACACAGTAGTGTTTGGCTGCAAAGAAAGAGCAGGGAGGTTCCCGGGGTTGATGTTTTTTTCCACCTTGAAACTGGCAGCATTTCTGATATGATGGCTGGGGATTTCCACGGGCCACTTCAATGACCATTCAGTTTGAGGGCTGAACGCAGGACCATGCAGAGAGCTGCAATCTGCGTGTTGCTTCGTTGCTTCAGAGGCACAGTTTCCAGAACAAAGCTTGTGCTTTTCTCAGTGCCCAAACAAGCCTGGCTCCCGGTGTCCTGCAGGCTGGCGGCTAGTCATTCATCACTGCAACACGTGCCCTGCTACAGGGCTCTCCTTGCCCATTCTCCAGGGGCACTTGTCTTTGGGACCTGCCCTAACATCAGCCCTCTTGAGAAGCAGGCGGGTTCCCTGGGGAGTGGCGGAAGGTTTCCTACTTAATGAAACTTTTGCTGGGGCTCTGACCCACAGAGACAAGCTGAGGAACTGCCCTCTAAACAAACAAACAAGAAAATTTTTAAAAAGCAGCCAAAGGGGAATCACTTCATACACTGTACATTCACTTCCCTCTCCTACTGTGCAGATGAAGAAAAACACAGCAAGCAGGAAGCAACCCCTCACCATCCACAACCACTTTGGCTCCTCTCCTTGTGGACCCCTGTCCTGGGATGACCCTCCCAGGCCCATCCCCAGAAGACTGTGCTTTCCCTACCTGCCTTGGCACAGTCCCCAGTCCTGACTGATCTCAGTGAGCATCTGTACAATGCAGCTCAGCCAGAGAAGGGATGAAGCCCACAGCAGATTGCTCAGGCATGCTTTTGCATGTAAAACGGCTGAGTTTGTAGGGGAAAGCCCCATGGTTGAATTAAACTGCCAAGAACCCAGGGGCACTGTCAGGAACCGGTGGTGTCAGGGATGAGAACCCTGGGATTCCATCCTTATTTTGAAATCCCTCTGGAAGTAGTGAGTCACTGCCTGACCAGGAAACATTCCCGCCCCTGGCCCCACCCCACGTGTCTCTCAAAGACACACTCATCCCACATATATGCGAGACTGTGCCCCAAGTCTCAGTCATTTAGGCATTAGCTTTTTGAGTCCTGGTTCAGAAGCTCCACGGACAGCTTGGCAGGGTTGCAAGCTGACAGGTCCCCGTTCTGGGCAGAGTCTGAACCCAATGGAAACGGCTCAGAGAACCTCGGATTCTATCTGCAAACTGGGGGAGTTTTAAGGGAGCTAGGTGAGGACCCAGTGTGTGGGCCCTTCACACGGTGACATTGGAAACTCCATCCCCAGCTCCACTTCCACCCTAGAGCATGCATGTCCTTGCCAGCCATTAGTCCCTTGCAAGGGTCTCTCCTTGCCCAGGGTCTCCATCTCTCTGCTAGGAAGTACATAGCTACCTTAGCAGCGAGCGCCTCTAGCTGGGGACCCACGAAAGGCCATCCCATTCCCCACTATCTCTTAAGGATGAGGTGCAGAGGAGGAAGCCTAAATAAGAACAGGAAACTGAATTTAAAAAAAAAAAAAAAAAGAGCCCCATTCAGGCTGATTTACCGGCAAGAGTATTTTAAAAAAAAGTCCGGAAATGCAAAACTGGAGGCGGTTTTGCTGCCGTAACCCCTGCTCAGCCGCAGATCTGGAGAGTGATCTCGCCCTCGGCTGGGTCCAAAACTCAGCGGGGTGGCACCAGCGGAGGGGAGAAGGAGGGAAGGAGGGTCCAGAAACTTACAGGTCTGTCCCTAGGCAGCCCTGACCCGCCGTGAAGAGGCTGGGAGGATCGCTGAGCCTGGGTGCAGAGCATCTTGACATGCCCGGTCCCCGCGCTTGGCTTGGCCATACCTGGGTGACCCTGCTCGGGCTCAGCCTCACTGCTACCAAGACCAGGGAGCCCGCACTATCCCAACACTTAGAATGCAACATGCACACCACCATCGGGCCGGGAAGCCCTTGGTCCCTTGATCCGGGCGCTCAGGGACAGGCGTAGGGAAGATGCTGGCACAGCCTCAGGCCCAGGTCCTGGTAGACAAGCTCGGAAGGGATCCACCGTCCGCTTGCCAGGCGCCAGAAGGCGTCCAAAGTCGGGGCGCACAGGCTGTGCGTGTTGGGACACGTGGGAGAGCCGGCTCCTCACTGCCTGAACCACCCCCAACCCGGTCTTTCTTCATACTCTGTAAAGCATTCGGTGGAGAACACTTACCGGTCCCTCAGCGGAGCAGCTGAGCCCCTCGGAGCTGGCAGCCCCGAGGCTGGGCGCGAGTGAGCTGGAGGCGGGGCGCGTGGCTGAACAGCCCGCCCACTGACAACCCGCACACTCCACTTCCCACTTTGTTTCCTTTCTACAGATAACAGGAAAAACAACGGGTCCCCTACCCCTAACCCCCTCCCGCGCAGCCTCTCCAGCCCCGCCCACAGTCCAGCGGGCCCTGCAGGGGCTGCGTAGCAGGTGCCTCTGAACCAAGCAGCCGCTCGTGCTGTTTAAAACTAAAGGCTTCTTTTAAGGCAGAGGCACACCGTCAGAACCACCACCACGGTCACTCGGAAAACTACAAAACCAAAAGAGAAAACCCTGACAGACCCGGATCTCTAGAGGATGAATGCCTGCCGTCCTAGGCACCCAAGAATTTAATGCAGACAACCACGCAAGAAGGAACCAGAAGAATGAGAGAGACAGCATGGAAATCTCAAAGGTCCTTTAAGAACATTAGGTAGTCAGACGGTGGTGGCACACACCTTTAATCCCAGCACTTGAGAGGCAGAGGCAGGCAAATCTCTGAGTTCTAGGCCAGTCTGATCTACAAAGTTCCAGGATGGCGGGGGACACACAAAGAAGCCCTGTTTCTAAAAACAAAAAAACAATACAGAACAGAACATTAGGTAGCTGGGCATGGTTGAGCGTGTCTTTAATCCCAGCACTAGGGAGGCGGAGAGGCAAGCAGATCTCTGTGAGTTCCAGACATAGTGAGTTCCAGACCAGCAAAGGTTATCTAATGAGACTCTGTCTTCTTTCAGAATTACCATGACTTCCTACCTCTCTGGGATCCTGTGCAGGACTGTGAACCTGCCTAACGAACTTGATCCTTTTCAACTCAAGCGGACCTGGAACGGAACTCATTCTGTAGAGCAGGCTGTATCTGGCTTTTGAAGATGGGTCTGAAGGCCCATGCCACCATGCCCAGAAGAAGCTCTTATTCTTATCATTAATTATGTTGGTGTTGAGGGTGGAACCTGGGGCCTTCAATGTGCTAAGAACCAGATCTACCATGAAGCAAGCCCTGCTCCCATAAAGTAGCCAGTATCGTTCCTATGAACAAATAAGACAGATGCCCTAAGTCTCGGAAGGGTATTTGGGACTGGGCTGTTCATGTCTGGCTGATGCAGAAACTCCACTGATCCAGGACGGTGGGGTTGGAGGATGGATGGTCCTTGCTCCTAGCCTCTCTTGAGACTGAAGAGTCAGGACCAGCACCAGTCTGGATCATTAGACACTGCCCTATTTCTATCTAGAGGTAAGAGGATTTGGTGCGAGTTGCCGTGTGGTAAAGTACTCGCCTCAAATACACGAAGTCCTGGGTGCAATCCCTTGTACCAGATAAACCAAACATGGTGGTGTACGCCTATCATCCCAGCATGCTGTAGGATCAGCACAAAGTCATCCTCAGCTCTATAGCAAGTTCAAGGCCAGCCTGGGCTGCATGACATCTTTTATCTTAGGGTTCCTGTAGAGGTGATGAAACACCATGACCAAGGCAACTTGGAGAGGAAAGGGTTTTTTATTTATTTATTGGTTTTTTTTTGAGGTTTCTCTGTGGCTTTGGAGCCTGTCCTGGAACTAGCTCTCGTAGACCAGGCTGGCCTCAAACTCACAGAGATCTTCCTGCCTCTGCTTCCCAAGTGCTAGAATTAAAGGTGTGCGCCACCGTCACCCAGTGGAAGGGTTTTTAGTTGTCTTACACTGCCATATCAATGGTCATCAACAAAGGAAGTCAGGACCAGGAACTCAAACAGGACAGGAAGCTGGAGGCAGGAGCTGATGCAGAGACCATGGAGGGCTGCTGCTTACTGGCTTGCTCAATTTGCTTTCTTATAGAAGCCAGGACCTTCAGACCAGGGTAAGCCACACCCACAATGGACTGGACCCTCCCCCATCAATCACTAATTAAGAAAATGGCCCCCAGGCTTGCCTACAGCCAGGTCTTACGGCGGGATCTTCTCAGTTGAGGATTCCTCCTGTCTGATGACCCCAGCTCGTGTCATGTTGACATAAAACTGGCCAAGACAGCGGACCCGAGACCTTTCTCGGTCTGACACACAAATGCATCACTATTAAGCCACAACTTTTCCTTTCTTGTTTATCCCCAAGATTGAACTTTAATAAAGACATCGCAATGTAAAATATTTTACAAAGCTAAAAAAGTCCCACAGCCTGACAAATTCACAAACACTCTGCGGTCTCCAGCTGTAACTGGGTTGCACTGCACCGGTAGCCTCTCCTGGGTCCTCCTCACGGTGCCAAGCCTCAGTGTTTCTGCACGACCCCTTCAGTCCTGGCCTTCAACAGCTACTGAGGCTGCACCTTCAAAGATACCTGGCCTCTCACAGCACCGAGTCTCAGCAGCTCTCCATGACCCTCCATGCCTTCAAAATTCGTATCGGCTGGGTAGCTCTTACACTACCAAGTGCAAGATATAACCCTGGCTGCCTTTGAACCACAGGTCCGTGAGCTGACTCTCAGGAAACACTTCCCAGGTTTCTCAGTGATACTGGTCTCTTTGATCACCGCTAATTTCTTAGTTCTAGCTGACCAACATCAACTGTCCTAGTAACGCAAAGGCTTCACTTCAGTGGTGCCGGTCTCTTGTTAATCATGGCTGACTCTGCAGCCCCAGCTGACCAGAACCACAGAAACCTAAATCAACACTGCAAACAGCCCTGATACTCTTTAAACTTCCCTCTGAAGCCTCACAAGCCAGGCCTCCACCTTCTGCCCTCCTCTCAACGTTCCTTCCTTCCACTCTCCACAGAGCAGCCCGCTAGGCCCTCCACACTTGATGGCTCTTCCAGTCCAGAGTTACAAAGTCCTTCCATGATCCTCCCCGAAACATAGTCGGGTCTGTCACAGCAACACCCCCACGGCTAGTACCAACCTTTCTTAGATTACGATTGCTGTGACGAGACTCCATGACTGAAGCAACTTGGGGAGGAAAGGGTTCGTTTGGCTTCACCCTTCCACGGTACTGTTGAGCATCGTAGAAGTCGGGACAGGAACCTGGAGGAGCTGATGCAGAAGCCACGGAGGGCTGCTGCTCACCTGGCTTGCTCAGCCTGCTTTCTTATAGAAGCTAGGACCCCGGGCCCAGGAATGGCACCGCCCACAATGGGCTGGGCCCTCCCCCATCAATCACTAATTAAGAAAACGCCCCACAGGCTTGTCTACAGCCAGATCGTATGGAGGCAGTTTCTCAGTTGAGGCTCCCACCTGTCTGATGACTTTAGCTTGTGTCAAGTTGACATAAAACTACCCAGGACACCTTGTTGGTTTTTGTTTTGTTTTGTTTTGTTTTAAAAAAGCTGTCTCGTAATTGGAGTAAAAAGACAGTTGCTACCAAACCTGACAACTTGAGTCAATCCTCAGACTCACGCGGTGCAAACAAAGGACTCCCAAAAGCTTCCTCCGAACTTCACGCTTACGCCCTCATCACCAGCTCTCTCCCACACACACGTGCAAACAAACAGAGAAACAGTCTTAAATGGGTCCGTATGGGGGACAAGAGTGCAGATTATGCCTTTTCTATGCAAGATGCTGCCATGGACCAGTAAGTGTGTTTCCGTTCTCCTCTTTGGTCTCCACGGCAGCCCAGGACAATTAGTCTCACCATTAACAAGGACACTCTGTCTCTATAGGAGGCCACAGTCAGTAAAGGTCCAGCTTGGCCCAGATCCTCATGCCCCTAACTTGTTTTGTTGCCATTGTGAATCTCTCCGCCTAAGAAAATGCCACCTTCCTCAAAGCCCAACAACGCCCTTCTTTATTGAAAGCCTAACCACAGGAAACTGAGGGTGTCCCTCCTTTTTTCTCGGGGTGCCAGAAAACTCAAACTAAATTTGACATTTGAGTAGATTCATCCTCATTCCTCAAGTTCCTGATAGCGTGGCCTCCTGCCTTCCCCTCTCTGGTTTCTGATCTCTCTCTTGCTCTATTTTTAACTGCTGTCATGTGTGTTAGAGGAAGCTATTTCAACTGTAAATACAATGAATTGGTTATGGTGGATACCTTAGAGCAATCCAAGAGAAGGCGGTACTCTCGCCATGGGAAAGTCACTGCTGGCGTCTCACGTGGGTCCTGTTCTCTGGAAGCCCTCTGGCCCCACTTGATAGGAGAGAAAGGAAGTCCTAGCCTGAAGAGTGGAGAGCCGGCTGGCACAGGTCTTCAAACTGCACCCTTGGGTTCCCAGAACCTTCTCCTGCAGAATTTCACCTCTGAAGCCAACCAGCTTCCGCAGCTCTCCCGGATGTAGCAGAAAGCAACCAGTTTTGCTCTGCTCAACCTCCAGTGGCTTCACCATGGACACCCACACATAGCCGCAGGCTGGGTTATCTCAGGGCAGCTCCTCTCAGCCCCGGGCACAATGAGAAGCCCTTCCCTGCACCGCCTGTAAGGATGCCCACCTTGTTGCAGACCCCATCCTGCCAGGCAGGACGGACACGACCCAGATCATAACTGGTCCTCTGAGCAAGAAAAGCACGGGAACCAAAGCTGCGTTTCAGTTAAGAGCAAGACTCTTCTTGCAGCCGACGGGCCTGGGCTGCAGCTGTGGCTCTGAGTAACTTCAGGCAAATGACTCGACCTCCCTGTGCCTTCCTTTTTCTTCCTGTTATTTGGCAATGCTAGTAACAGGGTTCCGCTTTTGGAACGCTCTGTAAGACTGAATTTTAATACATATAGACTCTTTATAATGCAGGCTCCAGAGATGGTTCAGCGATAAAGAGCTTGCTGTGCAGGTATGAGGATCTGAGTTCAAATCCCCAGAGTCCACATACAAACCAGACAGCGGAGGGCACAACTATAATCTCCATGCTCACGAGGTGAGAATGGAGGCAGAGAGAGGAGAATCCCAGAAGCTGATGGGCCGGCTTGTATGGAGTACACAGCAGTGAACAAGAGACTGTCTCAAAATGAGATGAAAGATGGTGACAGACATCTGAGGTTGTCGTCTGACCTCCACACGTGTGACGTGGCATGGTGTGCCCCCTGACACATACAAATATCTACAGACATGCTTCTATTTGTGAAGCATTTGAGACCGTTTCAAAAGATGTGGTAACAGTTTCCCCAGAATGTGTTTTTGAGTAATTATTATCATCTGAGCCATTCTAGAACTGTCTTTGGACCTTACAGGATTGAGCAGTTCCGCTCTAGAATTCGGTTCTTTTTAATGGTGGCAATGTCAGGTGTTTGATACATCTGCAGATCCGGTCAGCAGGTTTCAAAGAAGCCCCGTGGTGCAGGTCTACCATACTGGCTACTTGAGAGGCTCAAAGCCAGTTTGGGCTACAGAAGGAGCTCAAGGCCAGCTTGGGCAATTTAGGCAGACACTGTCTTGAAATATAAACGAAGAAAGGGTGGGAACTGGGGACATAGCTTAGTGGTAGAGCGTTTGCCCTGACATGCTCAGCCCCATTCCACAACAGTTCCATCCACACTATGGTGAAAACAACACAAAACAAAACACCTACACACACTCCAAAGTCTCAGGTCACCAGGTTCAAATCTCAGCCACCACTCTGTGACCTTGGGGAAGGCACTTCAGCCTTAGTTTTCCCCATCTCTGGCTGGGGGACTGAAACTGTACTAGGACCAGCAAGTGCAGGCTAAATCCGTGGCTCGGCTCTTGGTACTGAAGCCAGGCATCAATAGTTAAGTTTCAAAAGATGTGGTATGCCGGGCGGTGGGGGCGCACGCCTGTAATCCCAGCACTCGGGAGGCAGAGGCAGGCGGATCTCTGTGAGTTCGAGGCCAGCCTGGTCTACAAAGGGAGTTCCAGGACAGGCTCCAAAAACCACAGAGAAACCCTGTCTTGAAAAACGAAAAAAACAACAACAAAAAACAAACAAACAAACAAACAAACAAAAAGATGTGGTAACAGTTTTCCTAGTCCAGGAGTTGGGGGACCTGTGGGGTGGGGTAAGAGGCTGATGTGGGGTTCCAGAATCAGGAGACTTCTACCCTCATACCCTAGGACTGACCCAGGATCTGTAACACCAACTCTTTGCACGGAAGTATGTCCTGCGCTGGGGTGCAGACTGAAAAGATACAGTGTCTGACTGAAAGCCAAGCAGGCCAGGAGGGCCCTCTGGGGTCAGGGCTTTACAAAAACAAAAGAAACCAAAAAAACAACAGCAGCAAAAACACCCTTAAAACTTTTTTTTTCTAAAAATTCTCTCTGTGTAGCTCAAGCTACCTTTGAACTGACAGATTTGCCTGCATCCTGCCCTCCTTCCCACCACACACGGAACAAGAGCTGGACTTAAAGACATGTGTCACCATACCTGGCTATCTATTTTATTGGATTAATCTGCTTATCAGCGCCACAGTGGAGGCCAAAGGACAACTTTACTGGAGCCAATTCTCTCCCTCCACCACGTGGGGCCTGAGGATCAAACTGCGGTCATCAAGCCTGGTGGGAGGGTCTTTACCTGCTGAACCCTCACAGCAGCTCAGAGGTCAGAAACCTTTGAGCAAAACCACAGCCCCCAGGGCAGCAAGCTGGAGCGTGGAGGCAGCAGGGGGGCTGTGAGAAGACTGGAAACAGCAACAAGGATGGGGAGGAGACAGAATAGAGAAGCTTTCAGTGGCCAAAGCTAGAACAGCGTGCGCAGTGAGCCGTACAATAAATAAAGTACGTTATTTTTAAGTCAGAGCAGAAACTGAACATCTAAGCTGGGCGGTGGTGGCACATGCCTTTCATCACAACACAGAGGCAGAGGCAGGCGGATCTCTGTGAGTTTGAGGCCAGGCTGATGTACAGAGCGAGTTCCAGGACAGCCAGAGCTACACAGAGAAACTCTGTCTTGAAGAAAGAGAGAAAGAGAGAGAACAGGGAGACAGGGAGGGAGGAAGGAAAATAAAGAACACAGAAATGGAAACCTTGGCCAGGCATGACGGGGCAAGCCTCCTAATCCCAGGTGGAGTGTGAGGCCAGGAGTTCAAGGCCATCCTTGGCTACCACACGAGAGGCCAGCCTGGACTAGCTATGTATTGAATCAGAGGCCAGCCTGGACTACATGAGTCCTTGTTTCTAAAAGAAAGAAGGTGGGAGGGAGGCAGTGGAGAGATGGCTCAGGGTAAAGAGCTTTTGCTGCTTTTACAGAAGGCCTGGGTTAAGTTCCCAGCACCCATATGGAAGCCCTCAACCTTCTGTAAAGGGATCAGACACCTTCTTCTACCCTCTGCAGGAACCAGGTGTACACACACATTGCAATTACATGCAAGCAAAACACTCATACACATAAAGCAAAAATAAATAAATATTATTAGCTAAAAAGGAGGCTGGGTAGTGGCGGCGGCAAGTGCCTTTAATCCCAGAACTCAGGAGGCAGAAGCAGGCGGATTGCGATGAGTTTGAGGCCTGGTCTACAGAGTGATTTCCAGGACAGCCAGGGCTACACAGAGAAACCTGTCTTGAAAAATAAATAAGTAAATAAACAAATAAAAATGTCTTAAAGATAGAAGGGAGAAAGAGAAGGAGGGAGGAAGAACAGTTAAAGCCTCCTCAGATCAGGGAATCGTCTTGACACTGTTCAACCAGGAAAAACCGTGACTGTAGCAATCTGGGCTCCAGTGGCTTCGGGCTGCCATCAGGTGCTCATTCGTGTGCCTCCTTATCTGTCACAGGAAAACCATGTACACAGGATGCCAGTGTGTGGGCATGGCCATGGCACCCCTCCGCTGTACTGGTAAGGCTGTGTTACAGTCCCAGTTCAACGCTTTCACTTACCCGTGATCGCCTGCCTAAGTTGACACAGGCTGGGTGGCATTCACTTCCTGCTGCCTGGCACCCCAGATACAGAATTCTCAGCCCCTCCTCCAGCATCATGTCTGCCTGCATTGCCACCGTGCTTCCCACCATGACATAATGGACTAAGCCTCAGAACTGTAAGTCAGCCCCAGTTAAATGTTTTCCTTTATAAGAGTTGCCGTGGTCATAGTATCTCTTCACAGCAATAAAACCCAAACGGAGACAGCTCTGTTTCCAATTCTGAGGTTCTGAGAGAGTATTTCTTTTTCTTTTAAGAGAAAGGAATATGTTAAATTGAATGTCTGGTTATTGGGATTCTGCTGCTGGTGGTGTAATAAGCCAATTAGACCAAACTAATAAATCCAGGTTTATTCCAAGAAAGCATCCCTGGGTGGCCCCAGGAAAAAATGAGAGAACCATCAGGGGAACCCATGGGGTGGGGGCTTTTAATACCCTCTGGGGGTGGAGCCGCAGATGGCAGAGTTTCTTGGGGGCAGAGTCTGGACTGAGACAATTCCAGGGGAGGGGGCTTGGAGTAGAGCTGCCACCCGAACATTCCCCGCTGTGGGCATATGGATGCCAGGGGCTGGAGTGGAGCGTCCACTTGAACAGAATATAGTTCAGCCCAGAAGAAGCTCTGCCTTGATTACTACTGTCCGGAACCAACGATCTCAATTGCTACGGATATTAGTGGGGTGCTACAGGAACAGTTTGTTGAAGAAAATAGGAAATTAGTTGACTTGAGACCAGGCAAGGGGCAGTGGAGAATTCTGTTCTTGGCTTGGAGGCTAGCTATTCACGCTACACGGTAACAGATCAGCTCGTTGGTCTCTTGGGACTTACAGATTGGGACAACCATTAAACGACTTAACAGCAAGATATGCAGGCTCTGATTTAACGTTCACCAGCCTTCCCAGGTGCTGTAAGACAAGCTTCAATTTCATACTGTCTGTTCAGGAAAAGCAAAAAGAGGAGTGGGACGCAGCTCTGCGGTACGGTGATTACCCAGCATGCCCAAGGCCATGGGACGCCGCTCTGTGGTCCAGTGATTACTTGGCATGCCCATGACCCTGGCTTTCATCTCTTGCACCACAATGATTAAACAAATTTTAAAAAGTCAAGCAAGTGTAGTGCCACCCTACCCAATACTTGGGAGAGATGCTGAGGCAGGTCAGATGGCTCAGCAGACTGTATACATGTCTCATAGCAAGCAGGCGTTCTCCCATACAAAATAATATAAATGGATGTAATAAAAATAAATTTTAGGGAAGAGTTTTAAGCTAGCCTGAGCTATATCCCCAGTGCCATATTTTTAATTTTGTAAAGGAGAGTTATTTTTTTCCCTATAGTCAGAGACTACCAAGGGTGTCAAATACCTACATGTTTGCTACATGGCAGAAGCCACATCCTGCGTGTAAGTCAGTACACTGCACCTGGCAAGGGAACAGATTTATTTTCCTTAGGGGAATGAATGGCGAGAGCCATAGGGCCAAATGATTGACCACTGGTCCCTGTAAATGGGCCTGATGTCTTCTGGCAGCTGCATGCAGGCAGGCAATGGGTGGGGAAGTCATTTTCCAAGAAACGAAAGAAAAAACCCTTCCACCCCCATCCGGAACATGATTTCCTCATCCTACCCTTGAGCTGCAAGAGGCCTTAACTCTACTCCCTTGCTAGGAAGCCCACACCCCAGGGCCTGACCCACGGTAAGGCTAAAGGTTAAACGACAGGATTTCAAGGCGTTGGTACAGACAACTGGCAGGACTCCAAATAAAAACTGCAGAAACAGGGCTGGAGAGATGGTTCTGACCTCAGTAGCCAGGACAGTACTCACTGTACAGCATAGAACTCACTCTGTAGGCCAGGCTGGCCTCGAACTCAGAGATCCACCTTCCTCTGTCTCCGGAGTGCTGGAATTAAAGGTGTGCTTCACCATATTTGGCTATTGCCCTGTATACATAACAACAACAACAAAAACCTACCAAAGAAATTTGAGGTAATCCACTCGAGTTTTCTGATAGGCCAAGATCTGAGAAGCCACATCTGGCAATGGAAGCTGTGACATCCCATCCTCAGGGACATGACTCTGCCAAAGCCCCAGTGCCAGGCTGCAGATTGCTGTGGCGATTACAGCCCTAGGAGAAAAGCCTGAACAAGGAACTCTCGGGCAGAGCTGGGGAGAGTCACAGAGTGGTTACCTTCTCAGTGGGAGGAACCTGGAGATGCCATGCTTGCTGGCAAGAGAGTTATGGAGTTGACCGGCAATGTAAGCACAGGCGACAGCTTGCGGCTAACGTCAGAGAACAGCTTTCCACCCCGCTTCCACGTCTTAATCTACAAACCAAGTTTGGTATGCAGTTAAAGTGACTGGTTGTTCATAGGTGTGGGGTCCTGGGGAGCCGTCTTCGAGGACGGGCAGCAGACAGGGGAGGGAGGGACAGGTGGAGAGGGTAGGCCTGCAATGGCGCCTTGGACACCGTCTTTCTATCACTACTCCATCACCTCATGTCTGACCCGGAGACATGGCTAATTTGGTGGTAGAGCACAACTAGGTTAACAAGGGCAACAGGAATGGGGATGTCTTAAAAAAGGAAAGGAGGGGCTAGAGAGGTGGCTCGGTGGTTAAGAGCACTATCCGTTCTTCCAGAGGACAGGTTCAATCACCAGCAGCACAATTGTCTGTGACTCCAGATGGAGGAGATCTAACACCTTCTTCCAGCCCCCACAAGCACCAAGGCACACACATGGTACTCAAGCAAAACATCCTTACACATAAAATACCCATTACAAAATAATACAAAACTATTTATTAAGTCAGGCAGTGGTAGCACATGCCTTTATTCCCGGCACTTGCGAGGTGGAGCCAGGTGGATCTCTGTGAGTTCGAGGCCAGCCTGGTCTACAGAGTGAGTTCCAGAACAGCCAATGCTACCCAGAGAAACCCTGTCTCAACTACCCCCCACCACAAAACCAAACCAAACTACTTATTAGAGACATCTATCTATCTATCTATCTATCTATCTATCTATCTATCTATCTATCTATCTATCTATCTATCTATCTTGGTTTTTCTTGAGACAGGGTTTCTCTGTGTAGCCCTGGCTATCCTGGAACTCTCTCTTGTAGGTGGAGGCTGCTCGTTCATTCCCAGCTGCCCAGACTTAAAATAATCACTCAGAAACTGTATTATCTAAATCACTGTTTGGCCAATAGTTTAAGCGTATTTCTGGCTAATGCTTACATCTTAAATTAACACATTTCTATTAATCTGTGTATCGCCATGTGGCTGTGGCTTACTCGCTTACTGTGGCAAGGTTCTGGTGTGTCTGTCTCCTGCGGGTGGCTACATTGTGTCTCCTGACTCTGCTTTCTTTCTCCCAGCATGCAGCTTAGTTTTCCCCGCCTAGCTCTATTCTGCTAAGCCACTGGCTGAAACAGATTTATTCATTAACCAATAAAAGCAACACATAGACAGAAGGACTTCCCATTACCCTCTGTAGACCAGGCTGGTCTCAAACTCAGAGATCTACCTGTCTCTGCCTCCTAAGTGCTGGGATTAAAGGTGTGCACTACCACCATCTAGCTGGGTCATTCTTTTTTTAATGTGTATTGGCGTTTTGCCATAGGTGTTGGGCTCCCTGGAACTGGGGTTACACACAATTGTGAGCTGCCAAGTTGAACAGGTGTGCATGTGCTGTGTGTGTCCGTGCCTACTTGTGTGCTGTTGTGTTTGTGTGTGTGCCCTGTGTGTGTCCATGCCTACGTATGTGCTGTTGTGTTTGTGTGTATGTACATGTTTGTGTTATATGTGTGTGTGTCCGTGCCTACTTGTGTGCTGTTGTGTTTGTGTTGTGTGTGTGCCCTGTGTGTGTCCGTGCCTACTTGTGTGCTGTTGTGTTTGTGTGTATGTACATGTTTGTGTTATATGTGTATGTGCCCTATGTGTGTACGTGCCTACTTGTGTGTTGTTGTGTTTGTGTGTATGTGTCTGTTTGTGTTATATGTGTGTGTGCCTGTTGGTATGTTTCTTGTTTCTGTGTATGTGTCTGTTTATGTGTTGTGTATGTGTGCTTCTGTGTGTGTTGTGTATGGTGTATGTGTCTCTATGAGTGTATTGTGTTTGTTCATGTGTTGTGTGTATTTGTCTGTCAGTGTGTTATGTGTCTCTGTGGGTTGTCTTTGTGTGTATATGTGTACATTGAATATATATGTTTACATGTCTCTGTGTGTGTCTGAGTGTTGTATATGTGTGTGTTGGGCAGGGCCAGAACAGAATGAACTCACAAGGACACATTAGCTTCTAGCCTGTTAGCCTGGCCCCGTTTCAGGCAACTCTTCCCCATGTAACCAAGAGGCTAGGCTTCCAGCAGACAAACTTGACTCACGGCCAGAACTGACTGGGCCAGAATGGAGTCAGGCCTGACTCCATTGAGGGCAATCCATCAAGTCCTTCCCAGAAAAGTGGACTTGGGACCAGGGTGAGGGACCCAGGGTAAGTCAGCTGGGCAGGTGTGGCAAGTGGGGGCAGGTGTTGAAGGCTCTTGGGTCTCAGTGGGGCAGGGTTTGGCCTCTTGGTGTCAAGAGAGCAGCCTGTACCTGTACTCCTGTGACAGGCACATTTGACCTTTGTCCAGTCTCCTGCAGTTGGCTCCTAGCATCCTGGGAAATTCTGTAGCGGCATCTTTCTGTGGGTAGCGGAGGGCTGCTGGACAATCTCAGGATGGGGCTGGCTGCCAAAGGGAACTAACTAGCCTTGTGATGATAGAGACTTTCAGCCCTGCCCCCACCCCTACTGAGAAGGGAAGCCGGTCTAGATTTCAGAGCCACTCCCACACAAATACTCAAGAAGACAGCGAGGTATTTGGTGGTGTTTGCTTTGAGACAGGGTCTCATGTATCATAGACTGACCCAAACTCATTACAGAGCTAAGGAGGACCTTGAACTTCTGATCCTCCTGCCTCTGCCTCTGGAGCGCTAGCATTTCAGGCTTCCTGTGTGCTAGGCAAACACTCTATCACAAGAGGGCGGTGTTCTCAGTTGGTCATTGGAATTCCAAACAAGACAAGAGAGTGGTCTTTGGGTAAACCCTCCCCTGACCTCACCTCTAGTCCTTCATTACAAGTCAGAAAGAGCAATGGAACATTTCCCAGAGTTCTCAGAGCTGCTCCAGCAAGCCAGCAGAACCTGAAGAGAGGACATGGACACTTGGCTTTTTACCCCCACTCTTCCAGGAACACTGGGGTCTGTGGTGGGCATCCAAAGGAGGGACACCTACTATAAGGTTCCTGGCCCTGCTCCAGCTTCAGGCTGATTTCTGATCGTAGCCTGGGTGTAGACGGAGGTTGTGGGATGAGAAGAAGGTTGATGTGAGGTGGAGTCACACAGCCAGCCTCCCAGAGTCCCCTCCCACTCACTCCGCCCTGCCTGCCCCTGATGCTGATGGGGACTTGAAGGTCCAGGTCTTCCCAGGCTTGTTGTGTGCTCTGGCCTTTGAATTGCTGCTCCCTTTGTCTGGAGCACCCCTCTCTGCAACTGGGTACTCAGGGGAATCAGGCCCCCAATAGATGTTACTCAGTCGACCTCTTGCCCAGAGGGCCCCCACTTTGCCCCTGGCTGTGACTTGTTTTGCAGGAAATCAGTCTGGGTGCTGGCTCAGTTGCTCTCTAGAGACAGGGGTCTCCATGGACCAGGATGGGCTCCTTAGTCACCTGGTTTCTGCCTGGCACCCAGACAACACTGGAAGAGAATGTGCGGAGATGCCACTGAATGAATGAATGAATGAATGAATGAATGCTGTAATTTTGAATGGGCTGGTTAGGGGCTGTAGTCAATGAATATGAAGAAGGGGCCACCTCTAGCCGTTGCTCTTCAAGCTAGATTTTACCATCAGTGATTATGGAGCCCAGTGCTCACCCCTGACAGCAAGGAGGCTGGAGTTGTCTTTGTGTGTAAGTGTATGTGTGTGTTACACACATTTAATGTTCATTTCTGGTGTCATCCCCTATCTCTCATCACCTTAGTTTTGGAGACAGGGAACTCCTTGAATGTGGAATTCACCAATTTGGCGACACTGGCCAACATTGAGCCTCAAGGCTCTGTCCCGGCCTCCCCAGCACTGGAGTCTCTGATGCCCACTGTACGCAGCTTTGTTTGTTTGGAACAGGGTTTCAAAGGTAGCATAGCCTTGGAGCCTGTCCTGGACACTTGATCTGTAGACCAGGCTGGCCTCTGCCTCCCGAGTGCTGGGATTAAAGGCGTGCGCCACCACTGCTCGGCTTGTACCCAGCTTTTTACGTGAACGCAGGGTACAGAAATCAGATCTTCATGCTTTTGTCGCAAGTATTTTACCAGCTGAGTCAGCTCCCTTGCCTCGTACCAGCTTTTCACAGTGGTCTCTCGACCCTTTGGGTCTCCAGGGAAGAGCCTGGTGCAGTGCTCAGCTCCTGAATCAGGAGCTTCAGTGAGAGGCCAAGGAGGGGCACCCAGATGCCTCCTGACAGCTTCTGCTCTACTCCAAAGCCCACCCCTCTGGCCAGCCTGGGTTCCTGGGACCCCTAGGCTTCCTCCCCAGTGGCCTTCACCTCTACCCCAGTCCCTTGGTGAAAGCACTAGGGGCAAAATTCGTTGGGGGAGAAAAACAGGAAGTGGAGGCCAGAGCAGGGGTGCAGAAGTTCCCAGGTAACTGTGGCAGTACACCCCCACCCCACCCCCACACGCCACAGCCCTATACGGAGTGCAGAAGTTCCTGGGTGACTGTGGCAGCACACACATACACACACGTATGTGCACACATAACACACACACCCCAGCCCTATAGGAAAGGGATTTGGGGGTAGCCCTAGTCTGACTATGGGCATGCAGTGGGGTTAGGGAAGCCCCTGTGGTGAAGGGCTTTATTTGGGGACCACATACCACACCTGTGCCTCAGTCTTGCATCTGACTTTGACCTCAGCGCCACACAGCTGTCCTGTTTCCAGAACAGACCAGAGAAGTTCATGCCCAGCCAGGGTTGCCCAGCTTTTCCCACGGCGGGTTCAGGGCTCCTCGCTCTCTTCTCAGACTTTGATTTCTATTTGTGGGGTGTTTTTGTTCTAGGCCTGTGAGTGCGCAGTGGGTGGGGGCAGGGCAGGGCAGGGTAGGGTAGGGCAGGGCAGGGCAAGGCAGGGTTGTTGTTTCTGGATCCATCTCAGTACTTGGAGAACAGGCAGCTGAGCAGTTGGGCCTGAGATTCTCGTTCCTGAGCTGTGTCTACCAGGAGGTTCAGGGGGCCCAGACTCTGCTGAAGCCGTGGAAGGGACGTCATCCAAAGGAAGAAACAGAGGAAGGGACAGCCTTCCAGACATAAGCTCGGCTCTGTAGGTTCTCGGCAGACTGAGAGACTCCCGTGACTTGTGACTTCAGGATCCTCCGTCCTGTGCCAGAGCTCAGGTAGCCCTAGTCTGTCGGCTTTACGCTCTGATGACATAATCAGGCTGAGACCTCAGGCAGGAAAGGGACTCGGGTGGCCTGAAGGAGATGGTGAGGGTACAGTTCCCTACTCAGTCTTGCTTCCGGTCATGAAATCTGTTCACCCTGTTTGTTCCATTACAAGCCAAGAAGCCAGGCTTCTTTCTGGGGACCTTCCTCACAGGCCTTTCCCTGCCTGGGAGCCCTGAGGCCTCACGGCATCGGGATCACGCTGCTCCCGAGCCCCCCAAGCTGTGCCTAGCAGCACCCACCTTCCCCTTTGCCACTTGCTTTGGCATCCTGACCATCACTTTGGTCTCGCCAGCAGCCTCCAGACATTTAAGAGAGCGCTCAAGACAAGCACATCTAAACGCCAGCTGCCTGGGCCCTCCTGGCCTGGCCACTCTTATTGTCCCTCTTCCCATGGAGCCCTGCTGCCCAGGCAGTTCCCAAGGTCGAGAGCCTCATGTCCCCGTGACCCCCATGCATCCATACCCACCAGCCCGTCTCAAGCCTGTCAAGCAGGTGGGATCTATTTCCTTTCCAGGCTTCTGCTCCCTCTTGAGGTGGCCTGGACCTGGCAGTAGGCAGGGCTGGCAGCCATGTCCCTCTTCTCTACCCTCTTTGGATGAAGTCTTCCTCTGCTATGTTCTGCATTCAGGACGAGGAGGAAGGTAGACATTATAAGGGAGGCCCCACATTTCCACGTGAGAAAAGACTTGGTCCCTGGTCCCCGTGTAGAAGGGAACTATAAAGAATTAATATAAACTGGGTGTAGCCGGGCGGTGGTGGCGCACGCCTTTAATCCCAGCACTCGGGAGGCAGAGGCAGGTTTATCTCTGAGCTCAAGGCCAGCCTTGTCTACAGAGCAAATTCCAGGACAGCCAGGGCTACACAGAGATCCTTTCCTGAAAACAAAAACAAACAAAAGCTATGCACAAAGTGCTTAGAATAGTCCAGCTCCTGATGAGAACCCAAAACTTGCTCCTTCTTATTTTCTATTGCTGTCATTTTTTT